>NC_058132.1:69415505-69431756 GCF_016433145.1 Gracilinanus agilis
ATCATCATCATGACTATTAGTCAATCAACAGACATTTATTGAGCACCTACTCTGTGTTAGGCACTGTGCTAATGTTATCATCATCATCATGACTGTTAGTCAATCAACAGACATTTATTGAGCACCTACTATGTGTTAGGCACTGTGGTACTGTTATCATCATCATGACTATTAGTCAATCAACAGACATTTATTGAGCACCTACTATGTGTTAGGCACTGTGCTAATGTTATCATCATCATCATGACTATTAGTCAATCAACAGACATTTATTGAGCACCTACTATGTGTTAGGCACTGTGCTAAGAGCTGATATTACAAAGAAATGTAAAAGACAGTCCCTGCCCCCGAGGAGCTCATAGTCTAACAGGGAAGACAACATGTAAACAATAGTGTACAGATGGAGATAAAGGCAGGATAAATCGGAGATAATCCAAGCAGGAAGGCACCGGAATTAAGGAGGAGCACTTTGTTTTGGTCCAGACCAGTGAATTCAACAGTACAGGAAATTCCCAGTGTGGAAACGTCTTCTACTGATAAAATCAGCAACTCTTCCATAACGATTATCCTCTGTCTTAGAGAGGACCCTAGGTGGCTAAGGGACTTTCCTGTCTCTTCTGTGACCAAGATCACGCCACCAAGATGTCACTGGGAGGAATTCAATACAGTCCTTCCTGACTCCAAGACTGGCCATCTCTGTGCAGGGATTCTTAACCTGGGTTTTGCTTTTGGTTTTATAATATTTTGACAACTGTATTTTAGTGTAATTGATTCCTTTGTAAGCTACATATTTTATTTTATGCATTTAAAAATATTATCCTGACTAGATGACCACAGGTTTGACCAGACTGCCAAAGAGGTTTATGGAAAACCTAAAAAGATGACAAACCCTTGAATTCTATGATGTATGTCCTTATTATTGCTATCATTCCTGACAAAAGCATATGCCTCAGGGGCAGCTGGGTGGTGAGACAGGCCTAGAGACCGGAGGTCCTGGTTCAAATATGACCTCAGACAATTCTTAGCAGCATGACCCTGGATGAGTCACTTAACCCCTATTGCCTAACTCTTACCACTCTTCTGCCTTAAAACCAATGCACAGTTTTAATTCTGAGACAGAAGGTAAGGGTTTAAAAAAAAAAAAGTATATAACTCAAAGCCTCCCTCTGATGCCCTGGACTGGCTCTCTGTATGAATGGGCTAGAAATTTCCCTGAGAAGGAAGGGGAAAAGAAGACAATGACCTTGTCCCAGACTTGATCTGTCTCTGCAACTTTTCCCTACCTAGTCCTTAAAGAATGGAAGAGGATTAAGGTTCCAAAACTGGGCAATTTCATACTCTAGAGCTTTTCGATGGCTATTAGACAAATAATCTTTGCTTGATTTAAAATTCAGCCCTAAGAGATTAAAATTGGGAAGTATATACAATGCTCACTATGAGCCAGATTGGAGTTGCCCACAGAAAACCCAAGCTCATCAAAAAAAAGTAGACCCAATCGGGGCAGCTGGGTGGCTCAGTGGATAGAGGGCCAGGCCTGGAGTTAGGAGGACCTGGGTTCAAATTTAGCCCCAGACACTTCCTAGCTGTGTGACCCTGAGCAAGTCACTTAACTAAATGGCCTGTCCCTTAGCCCTCTTCTGTCTTTTCTCTTAAGGAGGAGATAGCAGGATTTCAGCCTAGTCATAAATTGAAAACAGCAGAGCAACAGAATATAAATTCCTTAATTGCATTGTTTCATTCATCATAGGTATATCCCCAGGAACTAGCACAACATCTAGCACATAGTAGGTGGTTACTAAATAACTATGGGCTGAGCGATTCATCCGGCTGAACATTATATAATCAGAGACTACTCCTCCCCTGGAGATTATGTGTTGGATCTGCCAAAACCTAGGTGGCTCTCTGAGCAGGTATTCAGCTGAGTAGCTTCTAGAGAAGTAAGTAAATCATATTCTGGTGCCTCATCAGAGTTTAGGAGTAACCCTGGACTCTTGTAAGTTATGCCAATAAAATCCAAACTCTATAAATTCTCCCCAGCCTGGAAGTATGTCAAATATAAACCTAGCAACAGAGGGTACACCTAGCTAAGATTGGGGAAACAGTATTATGTAGTAAGAGGAATTCAAGATTTGGAATCAGGTCTAAATCCCCCTCATCATCAACAAGCTGTCTGGCCATGTGTGCCTCAATCCTCTCATCTGTAAAATGGGGCCAGAAAAGGGGGAAGGAAGAAGACGAGTAAAAATGTGAAAGAAGAGAAAAGGGATAGAAAGTGTAGGAGGGCGAAAAAGAAAAAAAGGAGAGAGGAAATGCGTGGAGGGCAGAAACTCTAAAAAAGAAACTGGCCAGAATGTGCTGAGTAGGAGGTGGGGAGGAGGCTGTTGGCTGCCCAATATTAATGACTAGCCCCCTCTTTCCCTCCCACCCCCTCAAAGAAGTGATTCTTGGAGAAGAGATGGGAAAGGGAGCAGGGATAACTGGGTCCCAACCGTCCCTCCTACCAATGGCCCTAGTCTTAGGGGGAATGGAGTCGACCGCATCTAAAGACCAAGGTGCTGGCTTCCTCCCTCATGTCCTCCAGCTCCGAGTGACCTAGCGACTTCCCCCGGGTGCTGGGGGAGCCAAGGTCTAAGAAGATGAATGTATCTGGAGATTGGTGTGTCAGAGCCTGTCCCTGAGCAAGCTTTGTCTCGTTGGGCTTGTTATTTATCTCCCTTAACTTTCTCTAAGGAGTGGGAAGATTTAAAATGGCCAATTTGTCAGGATGCTACTAAGTGTGTAAATCTCACTTAAGCCCATGGGATAAATCAAGGAAAATCCACATCCCACAGACAACTTCCAATCCCCACAGATCCACATTCTGGACTCCCTTAGTTCATCTCAAGCCCAAACTCTTCTCAGCTCCTCGGAGTTGCCCCATCCTGTCGAAGTCTCTGAATTTTATGTTTAGAAGGCCTGTGATGTCCCAGGGCCATTCTGCCTAGTGATAGATCCAACAAACTATATTTCCTTCCCTGCTCACTAGAAAGACAGGCCCCTGGGATCTGAGCTCATCCTTCCCTCATCTACTCTACCCCAGTCAAACCACCAAAGCTTTAGCTGTGTCAACATGGCATCTGATGCTCAAGAACCGATTGAAATGAACCAGATACTCAGGGAAAGGACTCTTCAGTTTCCAGTCCAAAGTTTAGTGTCCTGTCATGGGCCAAAGTCTTGGTCTGACCAGAGTTCAATTTCTCTCAAGAAGTTTGAGCAGATGGGGCAGCTAGGTGGCTCATTGGATTGAGAGCCAAGCCCAGAGATGGGAGGTCCTTGGTTAGACTCTGGCCTCAGACACTTCCTAGCTGTGTGACCCTGGACAAGTCACCTAACTGCCATTGTCTAGCCCTTACTGCTCTTCCACCTTAGAGCCAATATACAGTATTAATTCTAAAATGTAAGGTAAGGGTTAAAAAAAAAAATTTGAGCAGAAATTGTGTGGCTATCCTATTATCCCTGAGGGAGATGAGGGATGATGGGGGGAAGGAGAGTGGTAGATTAAATAGGATTCAGGAGTTGCAGGTTCTAGACCCATTCTTGCCTCCTATTCTGTATGACCAAGGTGAGTGATGGTCCCTCTCTGGGCCTCTTCTATAAAAGGAAGAGATTGCTCTAGTTGAAGATTTCTTAACCTCTTTTGTGTCAAGGACAATTCTGGCAGGCTGGTGTAGCCCATAGACCCCTTCCCAGAATCCTAGTTTTGCCTGCCATCATGATTGAAGAAAATGCCAATTTTCAGTTAGAGATTAGGGAAAATGAAGCTTTTTTTCCCATTTAAATTCACAGATTCCCCTGAAATCTATCCTGGTTTAGAACCCCTGTCCTAGATGATTTCTGAAACCCTTAGTCTAAAAGCCAGCTGAAAAGCACTGCTGTGTGGATCTTGTTATCCACTCCATCATTAATGCTACAAATCGTTCAGCTCCATAATTTCATGTTCCAAAGTTCCTTCTAACTGTAGCATTGTATGTTCTCAGGGCCTTCCCAGCTCTCACATTCTGGCTTCTAAGAGCTTTCCCAGCTCTGACATTTTGTGTTCTAAGGGTCCTCCCAGCTGATATTCTATACTCTCTGGTTTCTCCTAGCTCTAACATTGTGCTCTAAGTTCCTTTCCAGTTCTAATATTCTGCATTCTAGAGCCCTCCCAGCTCTGCTATTCTAGGTTCTTAGGTCCCTCCCAGCTCTGCCATTTTACGTTCTAAAGCCCTGCCTAGCTCTAAACTTAAAACAGACTAAAGTCCCTTCCAAAGCTACCGTTCTCTATTTTAAAGTGCCCACCTTCTTCACCATTCTGTTTGAAGGTCCCGTTCAGCTCTAATATTCAATCTTCTTCCTTCTAACTAACAATATGTTCAAAGACACTCCTTGTTTCTTCCAGATAGGGCTTTGGGGGAATCTGGCAAAGAGCTCCTGGGAGGGGGCCCCAGCTGTTCTCCAGGACCATCTGTGCACTCAGGATGGCTGTTCCTCAACAAATACAAAAGTTCTCCCTCTGTGAAGTAAACTAAATGGAACTGAAGGAGACTATTAGGAGGATAGGTGCTATCTGTCCAGATTTCTTATATTAGATGCCCAAAGGAAGACTGCATTCTTTATGATAAAGAACTTGGAGACTGTTAGGGGGTGAAAAAAGTACATCTCAGTGCCAGTATCTTCGATGTGTCCATGCCACAAACATCTTTGCTTCTGTCCCTTCCCTATACACCCATCCTGTTGTGGAAGTCATTTCTCATCTTTGGGCCTCAGTTTACTCATCTGTAAAATAACCAGCATGGATTCTATCTCTGAGGTCCCTTCTAGCTTTTACACATTTATTTTTTTTTTACTTTTACTTTCTGTCTTAGTAATAACTCTAAGACAGAAGGGCAAATGGGATTAAGTGGTTTGCCCAGAGTCACAACTAAGAAGTATCTGATGCCAAATTTGAACCCAGAATCTCACACCACCAGGTCTAATGCTCTATCCTCTATGTCAGCTAGCTGCAGTCAATATTCTCTTTTTTCCCCTTTTAATCTCTTACCTTTCATCTTAAAATCAATACTGTGTGTTGGTTCCAAGGTAAAAGAGCAAGAATGGCTAGGCAATGGGGATTAAGTGACTTGCCCAGGGTCACACAGCTAGAAAGTGTTTGAGGCCAGATTTGAATCTAAATCCTCCCAACTCCAGGCTTGGCTCTCTATCCACTGTGCCACCTTGCTGTACTCCCACATTGTCTTTTTTAATTTTTTTTTTTAAACCCTTAACTTCTGTGTATTGGCTCCTAGGTGGAAGAGTGGTAAGGGTGGGCAATGGGGGTCAAGTGACTTGCCCAGGGTCACACAGCTGGGAAGTGTCTGAGGCTGGATTTGAACCTAGGACCTCCTGTCTCTAGGCCTGACTCTCAATCTACTGAGCTACCCAGCTGCTCCCCCCCACATTGTCTTTTAAAAATATATATGTATATGTATACAAATATATATTCTGTAAACATCCTGAGATAAACAAAAGGTAAGGTCTAGGGGCTTAGGCTTTCCCCAGAAGAGACCACTGAAAAGGAGTTCTCATCTATAGAAGGGGAAAATGAGAGGAACAGGAAGGAAAGCTGAGGAAAATATTTAGAAAAGGGGGACCAAAATCAATAGAAAGGTATCCAAGAGATCGAGGTGGAGAGCTACGGGCTGAAGTAAAACAGTCTTGGGCAAGTCTTGGCCCAGGTTGGAGGAAGATGCCAATAAGGAGCATATTGTCTAATTTCTTCTGTTTGGCATATGTAAATCTTGTTCACACCTCTTGTCTTGCCTTTCTCTCTCCTCTATCTCTGTCACTAAACAGAAGAGTTGCTCAATGGAGAGATGGGTTAAATCCTGATCCATTTGCTACTCACCACACTCTCTCCCCTTTGTCTCTGCACAAGCTCCATCTACTTCCCAGAATATACTAACTGCCTTGTCTCTGCCCTTTGACTTCTGCTCAGGGGCCAAGTCCTCTGCAAGGCCTTCCCTATTCCCCCTCGTTATTAGTGCCATCTCCCCCAAATTATTTTATATTCATTATCCAGTGACTTTATCTATGTGCATATAATCTTTTTCTTTTTGAAAAAAAACCTTAATTTCAACTAACCTCTTACTGAAGGTTGATGTTTACTTCAATTATCAATATAGATAAATAATAAATAATAAATAAAATTAACTTCCAAGATCATGGTTGTGATCAAAGGAGTTAAGCATTTTCTTTTCTGTCTTCCTTCTAATCTCTGCAGTAAGCGACACCATAGATTTGTCCTCACTCCTGGACACTTGTCCTTTGGCTTTGTGGCACTCTACACTCCTGGTACTCCTCCCACCTCTCCAACCAAATCCTATTTGCTTTGATGGATGCTCTTTTTTTAACTCTTGCCTTCTGTCTTAGAACCAATACTGTGTATCGGTTCCAAGACAGAAGAGCGGCAAGGGCTAGGCAATTAGGGTGAAGTGACTTGCCCAGGATCACACAGCTAGGAAGTATGCGAGGCCAGATATGAACCCAGGACCTCCAGTCTCTGGGCCTGACTTCCATTCCATTGAGTCACCCAGCTGCCCCAAATGGATCCTCTTCAACTCTATTCCTTTCACTTTTATGCAAAGAAATTTATTTTTTTTGTGCATGTTATTTCTTCCAGAAAGAATGTAAGCTCCTTGATGGCAGTGCATTATATCCTCAATGCTTAGCAGTGAGTACTTAATATGCTTGTGGAATCAATACTTATATTAATGAATGAATGAATAAATGAGCTAACAAGAGCTTGGTCTTAATATCTGCAAGTTTACTCTTGCTAGCCCACTCTTCTCTGGAGGAAGAGAGTGCAATGTCTCCGCTGTCCTGGATGACTCTTCATGCTCATGACAAATATGGCAACCACCAGATTATGCATTTCCACCTCCTCATTCCATGCTTCTGAAGTTGAGACAGATATCCTAAGGCTGGCATGCAGGACAGTGTAGGAAATGAGCAGAGCTGAGAGAATAGTAAAGCATGAGTCTCTTATTTCACTTGTTCAAAGTCCCTCTGCTTTCATCCATCCTTCCTTCCCACTTCTGCACCAGTCTCAAAAGATAAAACCCTTCCTTTTCCAAGTTTAACTTCCCCCTTGTACCCTTGGTCCCATCCCCTTCCGTATTCTTTAGAATCTTGTCCCATCACTTGTGACCCTCTCTCTTTCTTCTCTTAACTATTCCCTATTTATCCACTGCCTTCCAAACAGGATCAGATCACTTTCATTTAAAAAAAAAAAAAAAAAAAAAAAGACCAATTCTTATTGGTCTTCTTATCTCTTCTCATCAAACACTTTCTATGGCTCCCTAGGGTAAAATAAAAGACAATTCTTGGAGCCAACTATGTGGCTCAGTGGATTGAGAGCCAGGCCTCAAGACAAGGCATCCTAGATTCAAATCCAGTCTCAGACACTTCCTAGCTGTGGGACCCTAAGAAAGTCACTTGACCCCCACTGCCTAGCCCTTACTGCTCTTTTGTCTTGGAAAAAAATACACAGAATTGATTTTAAGATGGAAGGCAAGGGGTTTAAAAAAATAAAACTCTTTTGGGGGCAGCTGGGTAGCTCAGTGGATTGAGAGCTAAGCCTCTTCTGCCTTGGAGCCAATACACAGTATTGACTCCAAGACAGAAGGTAAGGGTTAAAAAAAAAATAATAAAATGAAATAAAATAAAACTCTTTAGCCTGGAATTATAGGCTCCTTACAATTTGGATTCATCCTAATTTTCCAGTTTTCTTCCACATTACTGCTTTTCACAAACTCTATGTTCCCTACATGTTTTGGACTAGTAGCTTGCATGAACTCAATATTCTACTTTCTTCTTTAATGTATTTCCTACCACCATGCCTAGAGGATGCTCTCTCCTCATCTTTCTTTACCTCTTAGCATCCCTCTTACTTCAGGATTCACCTCATATTGTTCAGCCTTCCCTGATCCTCACTCCCACCTCCTCCATCTTAGTGGATTCTCTTCTCCCTTTTCCCCTGGGCCTTCTACTTGGCTCTGTCCTTTATCTCTGTCAGATAATACCTTATGTTATGCTTGTCTGTGTACATATCACCTTTTCTACTCCCAATGTTAGCTCCCTGAAGGAAGATATTATTATCCCCTTTTTCTCACTATATTCCTGGTGCCCAATATAATGACATATATGCGATTCACCTGGGAATAAAGGAAATCAGCACTTATTAAGCATCTATGTGTCAGGCACTTTACAAAAATCCTCTCATTGATCCTGGGAGGTAGATGCTACATTATTATTCTCATTTTACAGTTGAGAAAAGCGAGACAGACAGAGGTTTAGTGTCTTACCCATAGTTGTAAAACTAGAAAATGTCAGGGACTAAATTTGAACTCAGGTCTTCCGAAGCTAAGCACCCTAGTCACCCTGGTTACCTTAATAAATGTGACAAATTGAAGTGAGAATTCAAGTAGAGAAACAATCAGGAGTTGATCTGAGAAGGCAGTCTGATAATAATCACCCTCAATGACTATTCAACTAGGTTCTAGTCCTTCCTCTACAATTAAACTTGCTATGTGACCTAAGGCAAATAATTTCTCTCTTCTGTCCTCCTCTGCCAAAGGAGATTCTCTAAGATTCTTTCCAGTTTGGACATTCCAGGATCAGAGGATCTCTCTAATTTAACTGTTGAGAATCAGAGCAGCCAAGTCCAAGACTGGTCCAACGTCACCCAGGCATTAAATATGGAGCTGTGTGAGTCATAGAGCAGAAAGAAATAATTTCAGTAAATAAGATGATTCCCTTCTCCCTCTTGCCCTCTTCCCCCACCATCCCCCACCCCTCACCGTCCAAACAGGTTCTGAAGGCTAAGTACCTTAAAGGGACCCCAAGGTGTGAGTTTCTGGTCCTAAGACAAGTTAGCCCCCAGGGGATTCAAAAATTCAAAAAATAGAGTCAATCATGGAGAAAGCTTTAATGCAATTTTAATAAAGCCCTTCCTTGTTACATATGGAAAGCAACTTTGCCAGGCCCAGAAGCCTGGTACACCAAGTCTTTTTCCCTATGCCCAGCTCACCTTGACTGCTCATACAAAGCCCACCTCTCAGTCTCCATCAGAGAGGCCACTTCTCAGTCTAAAAACCTCTATAGCCTCTCCAAGAAACAATAGCCATCAAGGCACTCATTCAAGATGATGCTTCTGGTCCAGAGCCTTCCAGACCCCATAACAGTACAACTGTGGTGAAGACATGGACCCATACATACATTCAGTCAAGCAGCAGGACGTCTGATGAATTCTAGGGCTGGGGTGGCTGTCCATTGACTACACTGTGGCTGCATTGAAAACTGACTGAATTAACCATTCGTGGGGCCAAACCCATCCATCCCCTTATTTGATACAATTGAGTGATGGATCCAATTAGAAGGCAGCAAGGTGTGTAGAAGGAATGTTGGACGTAGAGTCAGGAATCTGGGTTCAGATACCAGCCCTGCCACTTACTACCTGTTCAACCTTGAGCAAGTCACTTTCCTTTTCTGGACCGGAGATTTCTCATCTGAAAAAGGAGCGGGTTTGGACTAAAAGGTTATGTACGGTTCCCCTTTTAGCTCTAGTATCAGTCGGAACAGATCACCCCACTTAGGAATATCACTAACAGGCCCTAAAGGGGTGAAAAAGACCAGAGCTCTACTAGGGTTGTTAAAAACAAAACAAAACAGAAACACGTCTGGAAGGAAGCCGGATAGTCATGGGGGCCACTTAAAGCAAAAAGAAGCATCTGTAGCAACTCTGCTCTCCTCCCATTGGCCGCCAGGGAGGAGGGATGCTGCAGCTCACACGGCTGAGTAAGGAGGTGGGGCCAGCTCCTTGGATGGCAGGGCCACGGCTTCCTCATAGGTCGGCAGAAGAATCTGGAAGAACAGATGAGTGACTTGGATGACAGAGAGATGCAAGGATGCTGAGCACATTCTAGGGCTCTGCTCCCCAACCATGGCCCAGGTCCTGAAATTCTTATAGAATCTCAGAGTCTCCAGGTAGAAAGAGACTCAAGAGACCCAGAAATTGAGCAAGACTCCCTTCTTCAACACCAGCTTCCCCCCAAAAAGTCATCTTCTAGCCTCTGCTTGAAGTCCTCAACTGATAGAGAACTCACTGCTTTTCTTTTTTCTTTTTTTAAATAAACCCTTACAAAATAAAATTAATAAAATAAAAATAAAATTAATAAACCCTTACCTTCTATCTTACAATTGATACTAAGTATTAGTTCTAAGGCAGAAGAGCGGTAAGGGCTAGGCCATTGTGGTTAAGTGACTGGCCCAGGGTCACACAGCTAGGAAGTGTCAGGTTAGATTTGATTGAAGGAAGATGAGTCTTTCTGACTGCAGTCCACTGTACTACCAAGTTAGTTTCCTTTTAAATGCTTGAAGACCCCAGGCTCGCTTTTCCTTAAGTTTTCCCTTTTCTAAGAGAAACATCTCCACTTCCTAAAACCAATGCACATATATCTTGTCCTATAGACCCTCATTATCTTGGTCTCCTTCCACTGGATGATATTTACCTTGTCAAAAATCTATCACTTTAGGGGGAACCTAGGTGGCTCAGTGGATTAAGAACCAGGTCTAGAGGAAGGAGGTCCTAGGTTCAAATTTAACCTCAGATACTTCTTAGCTGTGTGACCCTGAGCGAGTCACTTAACCCCTATTGCCTAGTCCTTACTGGTCTTCTGCCTTAGAATCAATACAATTTTAAGATGGAAAGTAAAAGGTTTTTTTGTTTTTTAAACTATCCTAAAATGTGGTGCCCAGAACTGAAAATCATCAGAAGTGATATGAGCAGAGCAGAAGAGAGATGACTACCAACTCTTTGCTTCTCTACTGGAGCAGCCTGAATTTGAGTTTATTCATTCACTTACTACATTCTCCTGTTGACTCATACTGAACTCTTTCAATCCACCAAAAAACCCCAATCTTTTTCCCAAGAACTGCTTTATAGTCACAGTTAGCCCTCAAAAATTCAATACTAATGCAGCTACATCTTTTTTCCTCTGCTAAATCTGCCTATTCATGACTTTTCTCCGTTGCTTCTAATTCTGCCCTCTCTGAGGCCAAGCAGAATAAATCTAATCCCTCTTCCTTTATGTAGTGGTGCCGTTTATTAAAAAAATAATAATAACTCAGGTGTAGAATATCATCCTCATCTCCCTTCAATTCCATTGTATTGACTTTGCCCCATTCATTCCAATCTGTAGAGATCTAGAAGCAAACATATCGGCTATTGCTTACATCTTTAGATCATTCATCCACAGATTGAATAACTAGGCCGCCAACAATTCATTCACCCAAGTAAGTGATTTTCAAAACTGAAAACAGGACTGAGGAAGTTATTATTAAGTGAGGATGCTCAGTTTAGCCTGGGGTCCATAATAGATGGGATGCTTCGGTGTAGTGGAAAATCATTGGCTTGAGAGATAGATTTCCTTCTGGCTCTGTGATCTCTGCAACTACAAAAGTTGATTTCAAGTATTTGAAGGATAACCCAGGGAGCACTTAGGGGAACCTTGAGAGAGGCAGATTTAGACCGGAGTTCGGAAAAACCTTCTTCACAGCTAGAAGTGTCCAGCTACATGGAGGAGTGGATAGAGTGCTGGACCCAGAGACAGGAAATTACCTGTTGTTCATTCACATACAACTCTTCCAAGACCTCAAGGATCATAGGTGCCATTTCCTTCTCCAGTGGATCGTTTTGCCAGGCAATCAGAGGTTAAGTGACTTGCCCAGGGTCACAAGACTAGGAAGCGTTTGAGGTCAAATTTGAATGGCCCAGTGTTCTATGTACTAAGTCACCTGGCTACCCCATAGGGAAGAGGATGCTAAAAATGTAGCTGGGGTCAGTGCCTTTTGGGAAGCAGCTGGAAACACAGTTGAATTCTGTTTTAAGATTAACTCCAGCTTTCCACCACTCTCTCTCTTTCCCCAAAGTTCCTGGAGTTGCATTCCAGCAAAGCTAAAGCTAGCCATTTCCATGGCAAAGAAAAGTAGCACCAAGCATGCCCTCAAAGAGACTCAGGCTGCTGTGGGCAGAAGAAAGAAAGGATCATGTCTGGAAGGAGCTGAATTAGCCTGCTGTCACTGAGAGGAAGAAACTGCTACCTTGTAGTTTTGCTCACTTTTTTTTGTGCTAATTTTGTTCTAATCTCCATGTTTTTATACCACCCTAGCTTTGAAGATGTTGTTAAAACACCCCTCTAAACGTCTCCATAGCAAAACAAAGCCCTCATTGGCCCATCCTAACTACAGAATAGTCTAACTACTCACCTTCTGCAAGATCTTGGTGTTGACTTTTTCCTCAGCCCGATTTAGAGATTTAATATACTTGTAGCACCTCCAAACACACTTGAACATGTAGACCTAAAAAAAAAAAATGGACTGGATTTCAGAGCATGGATAGGAAACCCTATCTCCTGCTGGAAGTGGGTGGAAGATGGAACATATCCAATCTCTAATACATCAGTGTAATTGGTTTTATTAGTTCCATTCTGTTCTAAATAGGAGAGAATCAGAACACTAATGAGAACGCCCTTGTCTCCCTGAGACTGTGGGAGTTGGAGAGAGGAAAGAAAACAAAAAAGGTAAGCAGAGGTAGGAAAGAGCCAAAGATAAATTTTGGTAGTATCAGTCACTTTCCAGGAGCTCTACTTGGGCCCTATCAGTCCAGAATCCCAGGATTCAGAAGTCTTTGTGTGGATACCAAACAGTTCAGTGGAGGAGGAAGGGACAAGGCAAAAGAGGATGTGACATACCTTCAAGATGAGGACCATGATGAAGGCAATGGAGAATCCAATCATCAACTTGACAAACTGGTCTTGAGTCAGGCCCTCTCGACTTGGGAGATAATTCTGCAATAGTCCATGGGGTTTGATGTTATTGACAGTTATTTTAGGGAACCGCCTTATGGCCTGAATTGAGCCACCATCACTTGTAACCCAGGATTTTCCCAGCTACTAGGTACCTCAGGGGCGGATGTGATTGTACTCACCATGTGGTTCATGGACTTAAAGTTGAGATATGTAGGGACTTCCATGTAGGAGCTGCAGAGGGTCAGGATGCTGAGACAGAAATCTAGCAACTGCAGAGCCATGAGAGGCACTTTGAAGGGTCCTTTCTGGAGAAGGAAGGAAGAAAAGAAAGGGATGTGAGTAGACAGCACTTGACCCACTAATCCAGAATCAGGAAGAAACTAGATGCCCATAGAAGAAATGCAATAAGCACAGGTTGAAATTATTTGAAGATAAATTAGAAAGAT
The DNA here is from genome assembly GCF_016433145.1 of Gracilinanus agilis. Classification (NCBI taxonomy): domain Eukaryota; kingdom Metazoa; phylum Chordata; class Mammalia; order Didelphimorphia; family Didelphidae; genus Gracilinanus; species Gracilinanus agilis. Next base: position 69,428,815 of record NC_058132.1, read on the forward strand.
ACTTAATTGTGCTTAGTGTTGGTATTTCTTTGAATCTTGTTCTACTTGCATGCTCATTAAACTCAATGATAAGATGTTAAGTGTTAGGGTTTTTTTTTTTCAGATTACATGTCAAATAATTTTAGTTTTTAATGTTTTTTAGATATTTTGGAATCCATGTTCTCTCCTTCCCTTCCACTCCTCTCCCCTCCCCAAGAAGGCAAGTAATATGATAGAGGACCCATAATGAAAAAGGCTATCCACCACTGCAGAAGGAGCAGATGGAGTCTGAATTCAGATTGACACATACTGTTCTTCACTTTATTTTCTCCATGGACTTTTCTCTATTGTAAGCAATATATGTCTTCTTTCACAATGACAAACAGGGAAATATGTATTATGTAATATATGTGCTTTTTTTTTAAATAAAGAATTTTTTTTCAGAGAGAAAGATTAACTGGTTGGGAAAACATGCTACATTCCCTTGTTTCTCATGGCTATGGGAAGGGTAAGTAGCCTTTTGAATTTCAAGAGAAATGGAGCAGCTAGATAGGATGGGCAGACTTAGGAAGAGTCAGGAAGTCCTGAGTTCAAATCCTGCCTCAGATACTTTCTAGCTACGTGAACCTGGGGAAGTCTATTTTCTTCATTTTTTTCCATCTGTAAAATAGACATAATAATAGTCCCTACTTTTCAGGCTTGTTGTGAGGATAAAACAAGTTAATATTTGTGAAGCACTTTGAAAACCTCAAAATACTATAAATGCTAGCTATTATTATTCCTCAGGTGGTCCCATCTGTCAGATGGCAGTGTACCGTGCAGGCTTAGCATGGAGGAGAAAATAATCAGCTTAGTGTTACTAACTCACTCCCCAAAAGTCGTAACAAAGCCTAGCATAGTGGCACAAGCCTCTAATCCCCACTACTAAGGCAATCCAAGGCTGGCAGATTGCATAAGCAATCTAATCCTTCTTCTGGCGCTGCCACCCCAAGTCTTCTCTTTTGGCAGGGCTAAGAATCTCCAGTTTCTTCAACTGATGGCTTCCAGTCTTCTCATAAACCCTTCTCTGGATAAGATCCAGTTGGTCACATAGCCCCTACTCTGTTGCAAACACTGTGCAAAGCACTTTATAAATATTATCTCATTTGATCCTCACAACAACTCTGAGAGGAAGATACTATTATTTTATTATTCTCCATTTTACAAATTATTTTATTATTCAGCATTTTACAATTGAGGAAACTGAGGCAAAGGTTAAACAACCTACCCAGGGTCACATAGGTAGTAAGTGTCTGAACCTGGATCTGAACTCGGGTCTTCCTGACTCCCCACCCCACACTCTGGACTCTGGTATCTGCTACCTACTCCACTGAGAGGCAGCTGTGGCCCTGTGGCTAAGAGCACTTGGCCTGGAATCAGGGAAGATCTGAGTTCAAATACAACTTGAGATACTTCCTAGCCATGTGACTCTGGGCAAGTCATTCAACCTCTATATGTCTAAAAAGCTCTTAGAGTTGAGAACTGGTAGAATTCTTGACTATAATAAAAGTGAGCCCACTTGGGAAAACATTCCAGAAAGTAAATTTTTCCTGTCAAAAAAAGCTTCTGTCAAAAAAAAAATCACAATGACACTTAGTAGTTAATAATATTTTTTTTTAACCCTTACCTTCTGTATTGGAGTCAATACTGTGTATTGGCTTCAAGGCAGAAGAGTGGAAAGGGTAGGCAATGGGGGTAAAGTGACTTGCCCAGAGTCACACAGCTGGGAAGTATCTGAGGTCAGATTTGAACCTAGAACCTCCCGTCTCTAGGCCTGGCTCTCAATCCACTGAGCTGCCCAGCTGCCCCCTTAATAATAATTTTTAAATGAAATGCTCTATTTCAGTCTAAAAAAAAAAAAGTCAGGAAACCTGAGTCCAAATCCAACTGCAGATATTTTCCCAGCTGTGTGACCCTGGGCAAGTCACTTGGCTTCTGAGTGCCTGACAAAAGGATCTACTGGAGAAGTAAATGGGAAAACACTCCAGGATCCTCACCAAGAAATTCCCATGGATAGCTGCAGTCACGAAGAGTCAGACACGACTGACCAAGAGCAAACCTGCCCCACGTCCTCTAAATGTTCTCGGTGCCCCAGGATGAATCCAAAACACATCAGCTACGGTTAACACTATACCTGTATCACATTAGCTTTTAGGGTTGTCATATCACACCTTGACTCATACTGATGTTCTAGCCTATTAAAAGCCCAAGCCTTAGGACGATTGTTCAACCACAAACCACTTCCCACCCACCCACCCCCAGCCTATTCTTGGGAGGTTGGGTTTTGTTTTGTCAGGCTTCACCTCTATTCCTATTAAATTTCCTATCACTAGAAGCAGCCCATCATTCTGGCCTGCCAAGGTCTTTTTGCATCCTAATTCTGTCATCTAACATGTTAGCTGTCCCCCATGGCTTTGGGCCATCCAAAGATCTGACAAACAGACTATCTAGGCTTCCATCAAAGGGATTGTTAAAAATGATGAACAGAAAAGAGCTGAGCCAGGATGGATCTCTGCTTGCCTCCATGCCAAGCTCCACCTGACTGCTTAATTAAGGCATTTTTTAAAAGGTTTTGAAGAACAAGGATTGAAAAAAAAAGTGTATGCTTTATAATCTGCTGGGACTGTCTCACACTATGATTCTGTGGACTGACATTCTAGGTTATGTGATCTGAGTTTAGACTCTCCTCAATCTAATACACTATGAGGCTACAGAAATGGTTTTCCTCGCCTTAAAAAAAAAAAAATTCAGAGCTAGCTGGGTAGCACAGTGGGTTGAGAGCCATGCCTAGAGACAAGAGGTCCTAAGATCAAATCTGAACTCAGACACTTCCTAGCTGTATGATCCAGAAAGGGAGGAAGGAAGGAAGGAAGGAAGGAAGGAAGGAAGGAAGGAAGGAAGGAAGGAAGGAAGGAAGGAAGGAA
>NC_058132.1:69436676-69448537 GCF_016433145.1 Gracilinanus agilis
GGAGAGAGAGAGAGAGAGAGAGAGAGAGAGAGAGAGAGAGAGAGAGAGAATGAATTGTGGGGGATAGCAAGATCTGAGTCATCAGGAAAGGACTCTTGAAGGTACTTGAACTAAGTACTTGCTACCTATGTAACCCTGGGCAAGTCATTTCCCCACTTTGAGACTCAGTTTCTTAGTGAGTCAAATAATTATTTCAGGGCTATATTTTATCCTAAAAGTTTCAGTCTCATTTCAACAGTGCTGGACTAAATGTCCTTTAAGGTCCCTTCTAGCTCAAAGTCAATGATCCCATGTATGAGATTCTAGGCTGGATGCTGGGGATACAAAGACCAAAAAAAATGTTCTAAGGGTCTTCCCAGCTCTGATCTACTGTGTTCTAAGACCCCACTCCATTCTGACATTCTATGTTCTAATGTTCCTTCCAGCTCTGACATTCTGTATCTTAAGGGCCCTCTCTGCTCTGACATTCTATGTTTTAGATCTCTTTCCCATTCTGATATTTGAAGTCAAAATATTCTAAGGCCCCTCTCAGCTCTAACATTCTGTATTTTAAGTTCTCTTCCAGCTCTGACTTCCTCTTTTCTTCTCTATTCTAAGGCTCACCCCGCCCCCCCCTTACTCTGCTGTGTTCTAATCATCTTTAATCCAATGACTGTGGCCTTCTTGCTAACGAAACACTATCACCTAACGCTGAATAATTTGTATGGCCAGCCCCCATGACTGGAATGTTCTCCCTCCTCATCTCTACTTCCTGGCTCCCTTGGCCTCTTTCAAGTTCCAGCAAACATTCCAGCTTCTAGAGAAAGCCTTTCCTGATCACTTTTTAAAAAATAATCCTTATTCTCCATTTTAGAATTAATATTGTGTCAGACTGGTTCCAAAGGAAAAGACTGGTAAGGGCCAGGCAATGGGGGTTAAGTGACTTGCCCAAAGTCAAGCAGCTAGGAAATGTCTGAGACTACTGCTCACTCTTGATTCTAGTGCCTTCCCTCTGTTAATAGATAATATCTTCCATTTATTCTTTCTATAGCTTGTTTGTAAATAGGTGTTTGCATGTTGCCTCCCCCATTAGGACTGTGAGCTCTTTGTGAACAGGGACTGACTTTGCCCTTTCTTTGTCTTCCCAGCATTTAGGACAATGACTGACTGGCACATAGCAGGCACTTAGTAAATGTATATTGATTGGCCAATGTGACTATTATAAAGTCTTTTCCAACTAACATTTTCTTTGTTCTAAAGATATAAACTCATTTAGAACTGGAAGGGAAGTTAGAGATCATCTCATTTGCCTTGACAGTTGGACACTGAGATTGGGTTAGTGTCTCCTTGGAATTCACCAGCTGGCCAGTGTGAGCATACCCTAGAAAGATGGGTATTGACTAAAAACAGAGAATCTTCTCTTAATTCTGCCATAACTAGGACAGAAAAACCCACAAAACCAGCCAAAGCTTTGGTTTGGCCTCCAGGCTCGCCAAACCTCTTTCTGATGGCTAATTCCATTTCCCAAATCTCTAGAAAGCATGGGCTTTCTCTAGTCACTCTAGTCACAAGAGAAGTACAGAAATTCACAGCTTTGTAAAATGCTAGTGTCATAGTAAAGGATTTTTTTTAAAGCACTGTCTCCAGTTCCCCTCATTGTACCAATAAGAACCTGAGACCCAGAAAGAGAAATAACTTGGCCAAGGACACTTGTAAAGGATCTTAGAATAAGAATAACTAGCATTCATATGGGACTTTAAAATTTACAAGATAATTTACATATAGTATCTCACTTGATCCTCACAATAACTACAAAAAAGAGATGCTATTATCCCCATTTTACAGATGAGGATACTACTGCTGAGAGAAGTTGGGTGACTTGTCCACATTCACACAGGTAAGCATCGGAGTTAGGATTTGAACTCAGATCTTCCTCCTTCTAAGTCGAGCACCCTATCCATTATGCCACCTAATATCAAATGTCAGAGCTGCAGGGTCATAGAAATTGTGAAGTCATTTTATAGATGAGGAAATTGAAGCTTAGAAAGGGGAAACAAATTATTGGTAATTTTGGGCATAGGACTCAAGTTCCTTGATCCTGTTATTGTTGCTTAGTCATTTCAGGAGTGTCCAAACTCTTCATGACCCCTTTTGGAGGTGTTCTTGGCAAAAATACTAGAGTGGTTTCCTTCTCCAGCTCATTTTAAAAATGAGAAGACTGAGGCAAACTGAGATTAAAGTGACTTGCCCAGGGTCACATAGCTAGTAAGTGTCTGAGGTTGGTTTTGAATTCATGAAAATGAATCCCCCTGATCCCAACCCCACAAAACAGCCTTGCTGCCCCCTAACTCTACTCCAGGGATATTTCTACTCATTCAAAGTTAGCACCAGAGCTGGGATTAGAATCCATGCCTCTTAGCTCCTAGCCTAGGGTTTATTCTACTTCACTGTTACTTCTAACTATCTTTCCCTCTCCCCTTTTACTTGGCTCTTTAGGATTCCAGAGGATCAAATGAATGATAGTACAAGCCTGGCTCATAGTAAGTGCTTCAAAAATTCTTGTTCTGTACTTCTTCCACCCTCTGCCCTTACCAGTTAATAAATCATATACTAGTCTTCTTGATCATAAGTCAGCTCTCTTTGGAGTTCAGTCAACAGAGATTAGCTCCCCAAGGCTCAATCACTCTTAGGGTTATTTCCTGAAAGCGCAGACCTGAGCATTTAATGAAACCTTCTCTGATCCCATTGGGGGCAAAGTCTGGGCAGCTTCTGTCTTTCCACCCATACAGCACCACAGAAGGGCCAAGAGCTCAGTGAATGAGCAGATAAAGGCAGGAGCAAGAGCTAATATTCTAGAACCCTGAAAGATTAGAGAATCACAGATTCCCAGAGTCAAAGGAAACATCAGAGGTTATCAAGGACTTCCTAGACATGTCCTACCTACCAACTCCCTGCTGGGGGCTATCCAGATTTTTCTTGAAGGCCTCTAATGATAGACAACTCACTACCTCCAAGGCATCCTGTTCCACTTTTGAACAGCTCTCATTGATAGGAAATCTTTTCTTATATAAAACCCAAATCTCTCATTTAATCATTATTCTATCAGAGAACTTGTTTCAAAGAACTCGTGATGAATCATTCTAGCCACTTCCACATAGAGAAGTGATGGGTTCAGAGTACAGATTGAAGCATATTATCTTTTTAAGACATAGTTAATGTGGGAATTTGTTTTACCTGACTAAAAATATCTGTAACGTTGTGTTTTTCCCCCCTTGCTTTCTCAATGAATGGAGGAGGGGCAGTGAGAGAGAACTGTAAATGAAATGAAATTGAATTTTTTAAAAAATACAATAAAGAACAGAAAAAACAATTCTTGTTCTATCTTAGGCATCCAAACAAAGCCAGTTTAATTCTTCTCCCATTTGACAGCCCTCCAAATATTTGAACATGGTCAGCAAGTGCCCCCTGAGTCTTCTCTTCCCTGGACTCACATACTTCATAATTATTCATATTTAGGACTCAGCTCTCAACTACCCTACCCCACCCCCAGGTCTTAGTCAAACTGTTGTCTAGCCAGGTCACCTCTATCATATGGTCCATACAGTTGATTTTTATTTTTATCTAAACTATAAGGCATTACGTTTATTTTTTTTAACCTTTACTTTCTGTCTTAGTACCAACTCTAAAATAGAAGGGCAAAGGCTAGGCAAGTAGGTTTAAGTGACTTGCCCAGAGTCACCCAGCTAGGAAGAATCTGAGACCAGTTTTTAACCCAGGTCCTCCTGACTATGTCTGGCACTTTATCCACTGAGGCACCTAGCTACCCCTTTACATTTATTCTTAAATTTAATCTTAGAAGATTCAGGCCATCATTTGAGCCTGTTGGGATCTTTTTAGATCCTCACCCTGTCCCTACTATGTTTGCCATCCCTCCCAGCTTTGGGCCATCTGCAAATCTGATGTTCAGCATCTATGCTTGCCTCCAAGGCACTGGTCAGAAGGATAAAGACCCCAGGGTCAAAGGCAGTCCATGATGCTTTCCACCAGAAATTTCCTTCCCAAGGATCCTTCCCATCAATCTATACAGCACAGCTCTTTGGGTACATAACCTCATCTGATGGTGTATGAAGGTCCTCCACACTTCACCTTTATCAACTGTTCTATGGAATTCCCCACTGTGACCATTTCAAACTATTGTTTCTACAGAGATTTTCCATCCCCATTGTCCTAGATGTCTGAAAAGACTGAGGTCATCATCTGATGTGAGTTCTGTCATCTCTTTCTCTCTCTCTGTCTTCCTCTCTGCCCCCTTCTCTGTCTGTCCCTCTCTCTCTCTCCCTGACCCTCTCCTTCACTCTCTCTCTCTCTCTCTCTCTCTCTCTCTCTCTCTCTCTCTCTCTCTCTCTTCCCCCCCCTCTCCTTCTCCCTCTTTCTCTCTCTCTGGCTCTCCCTCCCTCCCCCACTCTCTGTCTGTCTCTCTTTCTCCCTCTCTCCCTGCCTCCCTCTCTCCAGTCTGTCTCCTGCTAAGTGATGAGAATACAAAGAGAGGAAAAAAGCAGTCCCTGAGGAGCTCATAGTGTAATGGAAGAGACAATGTGCAAACAAACAATCTCTATATAAGATAAATTGGAGGGAAGGCACAAGTATTTAAAGAGGAATCAGAAAAACTCTTTTCCTAATTGCTGGTCTTTCTCTTGCCTATAGATAAATCACAATCAGGTATCCTCAATGCTAGAAGAATAAAAAGCGGAAGAGGCAGCTAGGTAGCTCAGTGCCTAGAAAGCCAGGCCTGGAGTTGAGAAGTCTTGGGTTCAAAAGTGATCACAGAGATTTCCCAGCTATGTGACCCTGGACTAGTCACTTAATACCAATTGCAATGAGGCAGATAGCATGGACACAAAATGAAGCATTCAGGGTCCATACAGAAGAAAACCTTAAAGGGAAGGTCTTAATGGGTGTTCCCTCTACTCTGTGCTTAATACTATCTTCAAGTATTTGAAAGGCTATTATGTAAAAGAGTTATCCAATCAATTGATCCCAAACATGAATTAAGCCCCTACCTTGTTCCTGGAATTGTGTTAACCACTAGAGATACACAAATAAAAAGTAAAACAGACCCTGCCCTCAAGATGCTAATATTCTGTTGGGAGAGACAATATGAGCATAAATAGTATATCCAAAATACATATAATAAATAAATAAGATGTAATTTATATTACATTATATCACATGTAATTTACATTTGTTCTTTAATCATTTTTTCAGTTGTTTCCAACTCCTTGTGACCCTATTTGGGGTTTTCTTAGCAAAGATACTGGAGTCTTTTGCCATTTCCTGCTCCAGCTTATTTTACAGATGAGGAAACCAAGGCAAACAGGATTAAGTGACCTGCCCAGAGTCATATAGCTAATAAATGGGGGAGGACAGTTTTGAACTTGGGTTGTCCTGACTCCAGACCCAGAGTTCTATTCACTGTGCCAGCTAGCTGCTCATGTAGTTTAAGTTACACTATTTATATCACATCTAATTTATGTTATATATCATTTATATTATATTATTTATATCACTCATACCTTATATTATTTTTAATATATGTAATTTATATTGCATTATTTGTCACATGTACTTTGTATATTATATCATGTGTAATTTATTATATTATAAAGATATATACATTTCATAAAATTATAATTAGCTTTACTTTGCATTATATTAGTTATATGACATGCATGTTGTACCACATTATTTATATTACATGTAATTTACATCGTGTTTATGTCATGTATACGTTATATATTATTTGCCATAATTTATGCTATGTGTAATTTATTATCATAACTATAAATATAATTATAACTGAATATTATTTTATATTAATTATTTGACATACTTTGTACTGTATTATTAGCATTACATGTAATTTATATTTGTCACGTGTATTTTATATATTATATTATTCATATCACATGTAATTTATGCCATAGCAAATGTAATTATTGTGATTACATTATAAATATATTTATATAATTTTTATTTAATTTTAACTTTCTATTACATTATTTATAGGACATACTTTATACTGTATTGTTTATATTACATGTAATTTACATTATATTTATGTCATGTATACTTTATATATTCTATTATTTATATCACATTATTTGAGCAAGTTGCCTAACTCCCATTGCCTAGCCCTTAGTGTTCTTCTGCCTTAGAACCCAGCCACAGCACCCACCCCACCTCCCCCAAAAAAGAATTGGGCAGGCTACCACACACAGGAAGGGGTACGGCACCAGAGCTGACCTTTGAAAGAAAACAGAAATTCTGGGGCACGGAGGGGAGAAGGGAGCACATTCTAGGCAAAGCCCCAGCTGGTACAAAGGCACAGAAGTAAGAGATGAGAGTTCTGGGTGAGAAATAGCCAACAGACCAGGGCACCTGGACCATTAAGTATGTGAGGAGGAGTGTAGGATAATGGAGCCAAGATGGCAGGTTAGCGCCAAGCTGTGAAGGGACTTAAATGCCAGCGTTCAGATCCTAGTATTGAATCATGGAAACACTAGGGGCCATTGGAGTTTCTTGAGCAAGGAAATGACATCATCAGAGTTCTAGGAATAAAAATTCAACCTGACTTCTGGGATCAAGGAGTCTAGTAGGTCTGTCCAACTAGTCACAGCTGTTACCCACCCACCCGCACTTTGCTCAAAGAGACCCTGTCAGAGGGTCCATTTTTAGCCTCTGGAAAGCACCTTCCTTTCCAGTTTGCAGGTGGCGGGGGGCCAAGGCAGAGCAAATTGAAAACATCAATGACTCGCCGGGCATTGAGATTCTTTCTCTGGCCCCCTTTCTCCCACCATCTTCACTATCCTCATGAACAGACTGGTAAGTTCCCTGAAGGGAGGCATCAACTAGGTCTGGTCTTCTCTTCTCCACTTCACTCAGACAGGAGGCTGGCCTTGCAAAGAGAGAGAATAAGAGACCATTTAAGTAAGCAAGAGTCTGGAACTCAGTGCCTTGCACGTAGAAGGGCTCTATAAAAGCTTTTCGAAAGAACATTTAAATAAATTTAACGTCAGAGGGTCTGGGTTTGAGTTCTTGTTGGGACATTTAATTAGGAATGTGTCCTTGGCATTTCTGAGGGACTTATGAGAAAGGATGCTTTCCACATCCAGAGAAAGAACTGTGGGAACCCCAGTGCAACTATCGACAAAATGGAAATAGGTCTTGATCGATGACACATGTAAAAACCAGTGGAAATGCACGTTGGCTACAGGGAGTGGGGGGGTGAAGGGAAGAGTAAGAACATGAATCATGTAACCAGGGGAAAAACGGAGAATGAAATTTCGAAACAAACAACAAAAAAAAAGAACTGTGGGAGTAGAAACACAGAAGAAAAACATTTCCTTGATCACATGGTTCGATGGGGATATGACTGGGGATGTAGACGCTAAGAGATCACACTAGTGCAACTATCAATAATATGGAAATAGGTCTTGATCAATGATACATGCAAAACCCAGTGGTTTTATAGTGGTTTCATAGCTGGTTGGCTATGGGAGTGAGAAGGGAAGAGGGGAGGGAAAGAACATGAATCATGTAAGCATGGGGAAAATATTTTATATTAATTAAATAAAATTTAAAAAATTAAAAAATAAAATAAAAGGTAACAGATATTTCATAGTTCTGAAATCTTCAAGGATTATACTTTGATCACTGCTCACATCATGTGTATTACTTATTATCAAAATTCCAACTAAATTAGTGGATAAATAAAAAAAAAAAAGAATGTGTCCTTGGGCAAGTCATTTCCCTTCTGAGTAAAATGGAGATAAAAATAATGATGGTGTCAGGATAAGGAAGTGAAAACTTTCAAGAGCTATAGAAACAGGAGCTGTTATTTTTGCAGTGTGGTTGGAGGAGTAATAGGAAGTTCCCCTTGTACTAAAATAGCCACCTCCTCTTTGGAGTCTTACCTGACTTTCCCCATGAAAAGGGTTCTCTCCTTCCTAACATTTTCATAGAGCTCTTTTCTGATAACTCCTTTCTAGGCATGTATTACCTTGTATCATCCTTATCTGGCCACTTATCTGACCATCTCTTCCTCCACTCCAAAAGACAGAGGATTAAATTTCAATATAGATACTTAAAAATCTGTGGTATTTCCATCTGTTTCTTTGTCTTTGTTTCTATCACTGACTCTATATGTTTCTCTGTCTGTCTCTCTTTATCTCTATTTCTCTCTCTCTCTCTCTCTCTCTCTCTCTCTCTCTCTCTCTCTCTCTCTCTCTCTCACACACACACACACACACACACACACACACACACACACACACACACACAGAGCTTCCTTTAAAACCCAGCTAAAGAGGGCATCTAGGTGGCTCTGTGGATTGAGAGCCAGGTCTAGAGACAGGAGGTCCTGGGTTCAAATATTGCCTCAGACACTTCCTAGCTGTGTGATCCTGGGCAAGTCACTTAACCCATTGCCTAGCCCTTACTGCTCTTCTGCCTTGAAACTAGTACACAGTATTGATTTTAAGACAGAAGGTGAGGGCTAAAAAAAATAAAAATAAAATCCAACTGAAATCTCACTTTCTAAATAAAGTTTTTCCCAAACCATCTTAATTCTAGTGCCTTTCCTCTCTTAATTTCTTTATCTTTTCATCAATTTATCTTTTAATACAATAATCAATATTATATTAATAATAATCACAATAAACATATGATCACGAATATCCTCATCATAAAAATAAACAATTAATTTTTAAAATATATAGCTTGTTTGCTTATATAGTCCACATCTGTTTGCTTGTTGTCTCCCTCATTAGACTGTGAGCCCCTTGAAGGCAGGGATAGTCTTTTACCTCCTTTTGTGCTTGGCACAAAATAGGTGTTTAATAAATACTTTTTCACTCACACACATTCACCATCTAGAGTGAAAGTGAAAATTCCACTATCTAATCAGTCAATTCATTATGTCTCCAGAAGGTTCTAAATAAAATAAAAAGTAGCTTCTGGGGAAGGTAACACATTAGCCTCTTGGTACCCAAGGACTCTGTATTGTGCATTCCTGTGACATACCAAGGGCCAGAGATTGGTTTTCTTGAGAAAACTCCCACCTTACCCTACTTCCCATGAGACAGAGTTTTCCTGACTCATCTTCAAATCAGGAACAAAAACAAGAAATAAATCTGTGCCCACCTATGTAGCCATCAATATGGACACCGTGTTTTCATCCCTTGAGTAGGGAAGTCGGCATGGCTTATGGGAACAAGGTGCTAGACTTTCTGAATTTCATTTTTGCCATATGTAAAATGAGGGTATGAACCTCAATGACTTCTAAGGTCCCTTCTAGCTCTGAATTTGTGAAAAAATGATTTGATGGATTTTCCCATGGATCCAGAAGGCAAAAAGATCATCTAGTGGTCTTGGAAAAGTCAAAGAAAAACACAGTCAATCCCTGGTGTGGCCCTGGGCCAAGCAGTTCCCACCAGACTAGGGAGAGCGGCCAGAAGATTTGCTTGGCTAGCTCAGAGCCCCAAACTTATTATCTCTAGATTTAGTTCAGTTCCTCAAGGAATAATTTACAGACATCTGGCAGAGACCCCCAATATCCCATCAAATAAACTGAGGCCCAGAGATCATATGATCATAGATTTAGAGATGGAAAGGACTTGAGAGGTCATTTAGACCACTCCTCCCCTCAATTTTTACAAATGAGGAAACAGAGACCCATAATAAATAATCAAAATAATATTAATAATAACTAACATTTATATAACATATATAACATATACTATGTGCCAGGGACTGTGCTAAGAGCTTTATAAATAAAAAAAAAAAAAATCTCACTAAATCCTCGCAACAACTCTGGGAGATAGGTACTATTAATATCTGCATTTGCCAAACAAAAAAACTGAGGCAGATGGAGATTAAGTGATTTGTCCAGGCTTGCACAGCTAGTAAGTGTCTGAGGTCAAATTTGAACTCGGTTCTTCCTGACTCCAGACCCAGTGTTCTCTCCAATACATCCTCTCACCTCCATTTTCACAACTAAGGATCCAGGTCACCCTCACCTTCTAACCTGTCTTGCTAAAAGACATTCATTTTACTTCCTCATCCTTGACTCACATATATTCTTGCCCACCAAGAGTTAGAATGTCTAACTCATTTAAAGCTATCTTGGCCTGTCCAAGGGCCCTAACTATGACCATGGGAGAAGCAGTGGAGAAGAGAGCTAGCCCTAGGTAATAATAATAATTATTATTATTGTTGTTATTATTATTGTCGAATTATTGAATTACTGAATAATTATTATCGTTATTGTTATTATTATTATTAACAATAAGCATATATGTGACATTTTCCAAAGATTATCTCATTTTCATCCTCTTATTTACTATGATTCCTATTTTACAGATGGGGAAACTGAGGGAGACAGAGTGACTGTCCCTAATATTTATTAGTCCCTCAGTAAACATTTATTAATGCCTTATAATTTTCAGACACTGACAATATTGGTAACATCAGTCAATCAATAAACATTTATTAAGCTCCTTATATTTGTCAGACACTGACAATTTTGTTAACATCGGTCATTCAATAAACATTTATTAAGCACCTTATATTTGTTAGACCCTGACAATATCAGTAACTATCAGTCAGTTGATCAATAAATATTTTTTTAAGCACCTTATATTTATCAGACACTGTCCTAACCACCAGAAATAAAAAGAAAAGCGAGAGTCGGAGCCTGGAATCTCCTTGAGAGCAGGGATTCTTGCTAGTGGGGGAGAGAACATGCAAACAACTATTTACAAACATGCTATAGAGCTGGATAAATTAGAGATAATCAACAGAGCCCAGGCCCTAAGATTAAAAGGGATTGAGATGGGATTTGAGATGTCCAGCATCTCCAAAACTATACTTGGACCTCAAAGCCTGGACTAGATAGACTCTGGCTGAGCCCTTTCCCCATCCTCCTTACTCTTCCTCCTGGATCTGCTTTCCCTAGTCAGATGCCCTCTCTTCCTGGTCCCTATCTCCCTGCCACAGAAAACTAGCAATAACTGTCTCTGAAGCTGACATCTGCACTGAGTAATAATATGGCCTTATTACCGAATAATCTTTTCAGTGCCCCAAGTCCAAGTCTTCTCTTGTTTCAAAAATCCTGCCTGCCCCTCCAAGAAGTCTACATTCCTTCCTTCTCTCCAGCCAGGCCACAGCCTCCAGCTGCCTGAGACATTTAGGTCCCTCCTTCTCCAAAGAGTTTCCCCCTAACTAAAAATTTCTCTCCTTTTGGAGCTTTCCCCTCTTGGCCCCTCTCAACATTCTCCAGCCCCAAACACCTAATCCCAAACCCATAGCCAAGCAGACAGAGGCCTGGCTCTGGCAAATCACACTCAGCACACCAGCCTGTTAACACCTTTCCACTCTGCATATTCTAGTTGAGGGGGGGAAAAACCTCACAGTTTCTTTTCAAGACTTGGAAGGGGCTCAGACACCAGTTCTGCATTCTTGAAGGTTCTTGGCCAATTATTTGCCACGTCTTCAAGACACCAAACAAGAGGAAAAAGCAAAAAAGTTAAAGCAGGAGAGATTTAGCCAGGCTCTTGAGGAGAATGGAATCTGAAGCTGCAGAAGAGATAGGATAGGCTACAGCTCCAGGGAGTTGATGGTCTCACTGTTTTCTGCTCTAATGAGACCCCAAATGGAGTACTGTGGCCAGTTATGGGCACACTTTTAGGAAGGGCATTGGAGAATGCAGTAAGTTAATAAAAAAAAGTGTAAGGGTCACAAAGACAAAAGAAGGAAGGAAGGAAGGAAGGAAGGAAGGAAGGAAGGAAGGAAGGAAGGAAGGAAGGAAGGAAGGAAGGAAGGAA
>NC_058132.1:69448893-69539729 GCF_016433145.1 Gracilinanus agilis
GGAGGGAGGGAGGAAGAGAGGGAGGGAGGGAGGGAGGGAGGAAAGAAGAGAGGGAGGGAGGGAGGGAGGAACAAACGAAGGAACAAAGGGAGGAAAGGAGGAAGGGAGGAAAAGAGGGAGGGAAGGCAGTAACAAGGAAAGGAAGAAAATTTTTCAAGTTCCTGCCTTTAAGCAGCTTTATATTCTAATAAAGGAGATAACACGTACATAGGTAAGTATACAGCAGAAGGTCTCTGTCCATTGAAAAGTCCAGGGATGTTTAGTCTGAAGGAGAACTTGAGGTGAGAGTGGAGGTTGGACATGATAGCTATCTTCAAGGATTCGGAAGAATTATTAGAAGAGGGGTTAATCTTATTATTCTGCTTGTCCCCCTGAGGGTAAAAGTAGGAACATGGAGCAGAAAGTACAGGGAGGCTAGCCTCTAGTGGGCTGGGCTGCCCCTAGTTGGTAATGAATTCCCTCTTCCTGGAGATTTTCCAGCAAAGATTAGAAGATAATTTAGTTTCTTGGAAATGTACAGAAGGAAACTTTTAATCAAGTATGTATTGGACTGGACCACCTCAGAGGGCCCTTGGGATGCCAAAAGAGCTTCTGACATTCATGTCTATAAGATATGGAATAATAATAAGAATAATAAGAACGATAGTGAAAATAACAATGAGGATAATTACAAGAATTATCTAACAACCCAAAGAAGCAAATATAATTATTTATCCTTGTTTTACTGATGAAGAAACAGGCAGAGAGCAATAACTTGACTTGCCCATCATTATACAACTAGTAAGCCTCTGTGGCCATATTTGAACTTGGATCTTCTTGACTCCAAATCCATTGCTCTAGCCATTGTGCCACCACCCAGCATGGTGGCTGGTCCTCCTGGCATTCACTTCTTTTTAAGCACTAACCTAACAATTTGACTCTATCAGGCACTTCATCCATTAAGGCAGGTGACTGTTTTAGGCCCGTTACCCAGGGACATGAATGAATAAAAATAAATGAACAAACAAATAAATGGATGGATGAGTGAAAGAAGCATTTATTAAGGGCTTACATATGTGCTAAGCACAGGAATACAAATAGAGACAGACAGCCTCTGTTCTAAGGGCGGGGAGGGGAGGGAAGGGGGACTCACATTCTGATAGAAAAGACGACATATTCAGAAGGTTTGAGCTGCAAGTCAGATGGAAAAGTGCTCTGGTCCTATGGGCACAGTGGCAAAGCAAAGGGCAATGCCTTTTCTTTTGATGTCCTTTCCATCAATAAAATTCTATCAGTGTATGATGCTTAATGAAATTGATTTGATATCTTTGGACAGTAAGCAGGGAAATTGCCCTGGTCCAGATGGGCTGGACCATTCCTCCGGGTTCACTCTCTAAACTCCCAAAGCCATAGCTCACAAACGTTTTCACAAGGTGTTGGGCCCCAGGCTTGGCCTCAGACCCAGGCCAAGAGGAGGTATTTATTGTACTAAGAGTGACGTACTTTTACAGGAAGTCCTAGGGGAGGGGTGTATCACCTCTCACACTGGCTTTACATATTGCCCAGAATACATTCCTAGTTCCAGGCTAGTGCCCCCCAGGCTTAAAATAAAGCTTTGGCTTCCTGTGTATTTGTACTGTGGTGTGGGGTGCTGGGGAGAATTGGGAGGAGAGGAGAGGAGGCATGTAGGAACTCCCAGCAGCAACCCCATAACTGGAAGCATATGGATGCAGTGGAAAGAATATTAGATTTTTGAGTGTGGGTGGCTTTGCGGTTTACTAGCTGTATGACTTTGAACAGTTCGCTTAATCAAATACCTCAGTTTCCTCATCTGTAAAATGAAAGTGTTGGGGAAAAAATAATAAACCTTTTGTGACTATAATGGCCAAGTTTAACCCTAGAAAACAGATGAGAAAAATACAATTCCCTCCCTTCTTTGAATAACTTAGGGTCTATGGGTGTGGAACACTGTCCCTGCCATCGGATGAAGTAAATAGGTTGGATGTATTTTTTTCCTATTCTTTTATAACTGTTAAAATCTGGCCTTGCTTCAAGAAAAGCCATGAAGCTGGAGATGTGGAGATGCTTTCTCAGGATTCAACAAGCCACTGACGTAATAAAAACAGGGGGTTTAGGGGACTGTTAACAAGGAATCTAGGGGGAAGAAAGAGGGGGGATTAAGGTCAAGAAGATTCAAATTACAGTTATTCTCCATCCTGATACCATGTGGACTTTGCTGCTCTAGCATTTGGCTCATGTACAAAGATTCTGAAAGCTGCCAGAAGGGTCCTGGAGCAACTAAAAGCTGAGTACCTACAGCAGAGCACTGATTTGGGTGAGATGGACGCCATTTTTTTCTCCTTGACTCATAGTTGGAAAGAATGCTGCTCCTTTAAGTAAACTCTTCCTCCAGTTGCTTTCAATCCATGGACTCTCAGCTCCTACATTTAGAAGCATTTGCATTGGCTGCTGGGCTTTCCACTGAACTCTTGGTCAGTCCTTTCATGACATCCATCTTCCCCCATGCATTTTCTAGTCTTTCCTTGGTTACTGTCTATTGCACTTTCATAACAAGAAATTAATAATCCCTAATAATTGTGTCATGTCTGATGTCAGAGGCAGCAGTAGAGGTTGGGAAGAGGGAAGTCTGGATCCCAGCAGAAGATGCCTCAAACACCTAGCGTGGGGGCAGCTGGGTAGCTCAGTGGAGTGAGAGTCAGGCCTAGAGACAGGAGGTCCTAGGTTCAAACCAAGCCTCAGCCACTTCCCAGCTGTGTGACCCTGGGCAAGTCACTTGACCCCCATTGCCCACCCTTACCAATCTTCCACCTATGAGACAATACACCGAAGTACAAGGGGTTAAAAAAAAAAAAAAAAAAAAAAAACACCTAGCGTAAGGCATGGGCTAGGGAAAAGAGCTAAGTAATGATTTGTTCTCCAGGAGATCCCAAATCCTTTCCATTACTCTGCTAGTACAATCCCTAGCCAGTTCAAATGAACATGCAGGAAGAGAATACCTTGCCTCCTCTCTCACTGAGATTTTTTCCTCTGTACACTGAAATCTCAAATCATTTTGATCCACAAAGCTAATAAAGAGTCAGAGATGAGATCTGAACACAAGCCTTCTACAAAAGTGGAAGGAATACTGGCTATAACAATTTAGCTGGATTTGCTCAAGCCTCCATTTTTCCAGGAGTTTTTGATACATAACAATCCTTTGTGACTATAAGCTAAGCTTGAGAAATAGGGATCTAACAACTGAACCCTGCTCTAATTGCCCTAACAGGAACAAGATTTAGAACAATCCTAGGAACCTGTCCTGATAAGAGGATCATTATCTCACCAGGAGGGACTCCAGAGATCTGTTATCAGCCTTTCTCCTCAAACCCAAAGACCCCAAAAGTCACTCCAAGGAGTTACAGACAAGAATCTGCCATTACATCCTGTCCCTCAGGCAATAATCTTGTTTTGTTTCTTTTTTTTCTCTTCCTCATCTTTCAAATGATGAAAGCTGACTGATTTCTGTACATAATGGGCTCCTCTCCTTAGGAAAGTGGTTTTCTCAAGCACACTCATTCTGCTGAGAATACATTAAAATACCCTTTGCTTCTTCCTCAGTTTCTAGTGGCTTTTTCTCACTCAGTTCAACTCTGGTAAGATGGGGGGGGGGGGGGGGGGGAATCAGACACCCAGGAAGATAGTGGAGGTTGGCACTTCCTTACTGCAAGCGCAGCTTTCTGGCATATTCCAATGTTTCCTCTGTCTTGCATGTACCGGGTCTCAATAAATGTTCCTTGAATTTGCATTTGCCCTAGTTCTTCTCCATCCTATTCTCCAGTAATCAGAACACATCAAACACATCTATCCAAGACTGGAAACATTTAAAGACAACCATCATGCTCTGGCCCACCAAGCCTTGTCTTTTCCAGGCAAAAATCCTCTCCATGTCTGTGTGGGACCTTGGAGCCTGGGTGCAAGTTCTCCATTAAGTATTCAGTATCCACAATGCCCTCTTACAAGTAACAGTTTCCATCTTCCACCTCTGACCTTTGCATTGGCCCACACCCATAGCTAGAATGTATCCCCTACTCACCTCCTCCTCTTAGAATTGCTAGCTCCACCTATGGCTCAGATCCAGGCCCACCCTCTTACACAAGGTCTTTCTTGATCCCTCCAATAGTTAGAAATTCTCTCTCCCACCCCCCAAAAAAATAAATTTACTTCATATACATTTTTATACATAATATCACCTCATTACCTCTTGCCTGGACTATTATAATAGCCTTCTAACTGGTCTTTCCCTCTTAAATCTTTCCTTCCTCCAATCCATCCTCCATTTAGCTACCAAAGTGAATTTTCTTCCTTTTAATAGTAAGTTTATCTCCCTTTCACCCACCCTTTCCACTGGAAAAGAAAGACAAGTGGACAGGTAGGTGGCTCGATAGATAGAGAGCCAGGCCCAAAAGCAAGAGGTCCTGGGTTCAAATTTGGCCTCGGATATATATAAGTGAAAATTTTAAATCCTTTAGACTTCATCTCCCAGAATTCTTCCCTCGTCCCAAAATTCCCTTTTCCTTTGTGTTTATACATGCATCTTTTACATTATTATATTTAAGTTTGGGGAACCAACTCTCTTGTTCTTTCTTCCATGTAAGTGGAGAGTGCTCCCTATTTTCTCTAGCTCTCTAGTTAAATATTAATAAATCTTTATAACTATTATACTTTGGAGATATTGAATATTAATTTTTAAATCTACAGATACTTCCTAGCTGTGTGACCCTGGGCAAGTCACTTAACTCTCATTGCCTAGCCCTTCCCATCCTTCTGCCTTGGAACCAATAGAAAGTACTGATTCTAAAATGGAAGCTAGGAGCTGAAAAAAATAAATAAATAAAATAAAAACAAAACAAAACCTTTTCAATAAATATTCATAGTCAAATAAAACTAATTCTAACACGTCCAAAAACGTATATCTCAGTCGGTACATTGAGCCCATCGCCTCCTCCATTACTAGTCTTCTGGAATTATGTTTGGTTATTACATCGATCAGAGTTCTGAAGTCTTTCAAAATTGTTTGCCTTTGCAATATTGTTATTATTAAATTGTTCTGGTTCTGCTCACTTCTCTCTAAGGCTTCCCAGGTTTGTCTGAAACTGTTCCTTTCATCATTTCTTACAGCACAATAGCGTTCCATTTCATTCATCTGACATAGTCTGTTCCGCCATTCTCCAGATGATAGGCAGCCTTTATTTTGCCCTTTACAATCTACAATTTCCCCTTGTATATTTAGATGTGTCTGAACTATCTACAACTGTTAGGGAAAGTTATTTATTATAATGGCAAAAAGCAAGAAGATTGCACCTAGAATTAATGAATGTATCCAACTTGTTTGCCTATGCATGCCTTCAGCCTGCATCTGTCCAGAGTGCTAAATTTTCATGAGTGTATTTTTACTGCATTGTAAATTCTTCATCAACCTGTCTTATGAGGTTGTATAAGATTTTCATGTTGAACCATGACACCAATCTTGTATTTGCTGTGTGGCTGGGATCGGAAAGGTTCCTGTAAGGCACGTTGCTTTTTTAATTTAATACGGTGAAGATAGGGATGAATTATTTCCCAAATTTAAAAAAAAAAGTTGCTTCCAATTCTTTGCTTCAAGGTGACTTTTCTAAATTGTAAGTCTGACAAACAACCTAGGAAGACATAAAAACTCAATCAGTGCACACTTGCTATCTGTGTGACTGTGGGCAAGTCATTTAACCCCATTTGCCCAGACTTAGCCCTTCTGCCTTAAGAGCTGCTACCAGGACAGAATATAAAGGTTTAGGGGGGAAAAATGGATCAATGCAGTGACAATCCATGATTCCAGAGGACAGATAATGAAAGATGCCAGCTACTCCTGAAAGAGAAGGGAAAGATGAGAAATATATGTCCAGGACATGGTCAGTGTGGGCATTTATTTTGCTTAATGATACACATTTGTTACAAGGGTTTTGTATTTTTTAACTTTTTCAGATTTGTACCAAACATTGACTCTTCCACAGGCCCATCAGAAGCTACAAGAAGAGCTAATATAGTTTGCAAAGCCTATAGACTTTCATTTTCAGTTTTCATAACTGGGAGATGGGTGAGATGGAGGAAAAGAGAATTTAAATACTTACTAGTTTGTTTTTAATAATTTTTAAAATGGAGATCTGGCCATGTTATTCCCTTTTCAATGAACTCAAGTAGATTCCTGTTTCCTCCAGGATCAAATATGAATTCCTTTATTGACACTGAAAGGCTTTCACAATTTGGCCCCTTCCCACCTCCCTGGATCTTCTTGTATCTGACTTCTTTCTACATGTTCCATAATATTAAAAAAAAAAAAAAACCTCTTGCTCTTCCTCAAACACAGCACTCCAGAAGAGTGGTAAGGGCTAGACAATGGGAGTTAAGTGACTTGCCCAGGGTCAGACACTAGGAAGTATCTGAGACCAGATTTGAACCCAGGACCTTCTATCTCTAGGCCTGGCTCTCAATCAAGTCAGCCACCCAGCTGCCCCCTCAGTTCAAGTTCAATAAATGTTGATTGATTGAAATCCTCACTTCTGCAGTCAGCCTCTCCCCACTGTTAATGCTTCCACTCTCAGATTCTATTCTATTTGCTCTATATGCAGCTTGTATATACACCCATTATATACCTCGTATGTATTCATATATGTACATGGTACCTCCCCTATTAGAGTGTGAGCTCCTCAAGGGCAGGAATTGTTTCTGCCTTTCTTTGCATCCACAGTACCAGGTACATAGTAAAAGCTTAATAAATGTTTGTTAAGTTTTGGATAGGACCGATGTGGGAATTTGTTTTACTTGACTGGCTCTTTTTTTTACAAAGGTTTTTTATTTTGTTTTTTGCCTCCACCTAAGGCAGTGTTGGCAAACCTATGGCACACGTGCTGGAGTGTGCTGGAGGGGGCTGCTTCCTTCCCCTTCTCCATGTGTGCCTGAGGATATTTCTCACATGACCTGTCCTTCTGTCCAGCAACCCAATGGGAGCAATTCCTCCCTCCCCTGTCTTGGGTAAGGGAGGGGGCTCACATGCTACATGAGGGTTGCAGCTTGGGCACTCAGTCTCTAGGGTCTCTAAAAGGTTGCCATCACTGTTCTAGGGAATGTAGGAGGGGAAAAAATAGATTTTTTTTGTTCATCAAAAAAAAAATGACTTGTTTGATATTGCTTTTATTTTTTAATTAAATGTTTTATCTAATTATTGGAATTTAGTGGATTTATCTTAAGTTCAAGAAACTGATCCTGAATTCCTGGCACATTGCAAGTAGGCCATTTTAAAACAGTGGAGGATATAGGAAGCATTTGGAGTTTATGGAATGTTCAAGGGAATGTGGGCTAGAACAGAAAAAGTATGAGGGTACTAAGTACCCTCATAAGAGGAAGAGAAAGAGGAGCACAGAGGAGGTAGGAACACACTCCAAATGTCCTCTGCCTCTGATCTTCCTTGATGGGCCACCCCACTGGTAGGAAAGGATGAAGACAGAGAAGGTATCCCCCTCCCTATTCTTCCTATGGTTGCTCCCCTGATCATTATCATTTCAAAAATGTTGAGCAATAAATAAAAAGGAAGCAACCAAGTGGTAAGAAACCAGGGCCAGGCCTTTCTCGTGTACGCACACAGTGTGCCCGAGGGAGCTGCTAATTTCCGCTGTGCTTGGCTAAAATAAGGGCACCGGCTGCCAAGAGATGCATGGGTGCTGTCCCTGCCAAACAGTTAAGAAGTTATTTTTATCCCACAAACAGATCAACTTTCAAATGTCACTCAGGAAGCCACCAAGAAGCCATCAGGGCTCAGTTTCTACCATCACCACCACTTGTGCTTTTAGTTCCCATAAGCTGTTCTTTCTACTCATTTTGTTGCTCAACAAACCCTGAGCACTAGCTGTATTCAAATCTTTCTTGGGCAAACAGAGGGACAGACACAGGCAAATCATACCTATTCTGTGGGAGATAAGATAAGGACAGAATTTTAAGGCAGGAGGATCACCCATCATTTAGATGGATAGACACAAGGGCTACAGAAGTTTAGAGAAAGGGACATTTTGGTGTGACATTTTGGGGATAGTTCATACTTGGGCAACTCTGGGGATGTAAGGCAAGTAGAAACATCTTAAAGTCCTGCTTTGTCTCTCCTCGAATGCCGAGTTTCTGTTACTGAGACTTTGGGGACAGAGACAGGGTACCTGGCATGGGCCACTACAAAAGGTCCATTGGAGAATGTCAGCTCCAGGATGATCCAGGCCAATCAAAATAAATATAGTGAATCTGTACAATGGGATAGAAAGAGCCCTGGACTTGGGGGAGGTGGGGAGGGAGGGATCAAGAGACTTGAGTTCTCATCCATTTATTGTGTGATCAAAGATAAGGTCATTTTGCTATTCAATTCCTTGTTCTGTATGAAAAATATGATGGCAAAAAAAATTATATATGTATATATGTATATATAATGCTAAAGCTTCCTTCCAGCTTGGATATTCTATGTTCTAATTATTCATATTCTAAATCCCTGTTACCCCAAGTTTCAACATTCTGTGTTTTAAACCACCACCCCACACCAGTCCAGCTCAGACATCCCATGTTCTAAGGTCTCTCCCAGCTCTGACATTCTGTGTTCTAAAAACTCCTCCCAGCTCTGGCATCCTATGTTATAAGATCCCTCCCAGTTCTATATTCTATATGCCCTGCTAGGCACCATGCTAAGAATTTTATAAATCTTATTTCATTTAATCCAATGATTCCCAAAGTGGGTGCTACCAGCCTCTGGTGGGTGCTGCAGCGATCCAGGGGGGCAGTGATGGCCACAGGTGCATTTATCTTTCCTATTAATTGCTATTAAATTTTTTAAAAAATTAATTTCCAGGGGCCAAGTAATATTTTTTCTGGAAAGGGGGCGGTAGGCCAAAAAAGTTTGGGAACCACTGATTTAATCCATACAACAACCCTATGAGACAGGTGCTATGCTATTATCACCTACCAACCCCCCCCCCCATTTTACAGTTGAAGAAACTGAGGCAGACATAAGTTAAATGACCTTCCCAAAATCACACAGCTAGTGAGGGTCTGAACCAAGATTTGTTCTCAGATCTTCCTGATTCCAGGGCTAATGCTCTAACCACTGAGCAGCCTAAGGCCCAGAGAGGTTAATTAACTAGCCCAAGTCCACACAATGGAGTAAGTAGAAGAAACCCAAGTTTTCTGACTCCAAATCCATAACCCATTCTATTGATTTTACCTTCAGGCATGAGTTGGACTAGTAGCCTCTGAGGCCCCTTCCTGCTCAGACATTCTGTGGCAATAACAGTGCCTCACATTTATATGGGATGTGGAAGCATTTTCTAGACAGTGAGACAGCTCTTTTCATCCTCATTTCACAGATGAGGAAGCTGGGGCTCAGAAAGGCTAAGTACTTTGTGCCCCAAACCACACAGCTAGCAAGGGGACAATCAGGACTCAAATGCAAGGTTTGGATGCCCAGTCAAGAGCTTTTTTCCCATAGCAGAACATGGCTTTCCTCACCAAAAAGGCTATTGGGTCTTAGTTTGACCAAAGCAATGGGTTTCTAGGGCATTACTTGCAGGATGTTGGGAAGCCAGTAGACATATTTTCAGATTTTCTCTTCCAGCATCCTTCACAACTAGCCTCAAGGGATGATGTCATCTTCTTCCATTCAGAAATGAGGGTTGTCTGATTTGCGCGCGCGCGCGCACACACACACACACACACACACACACACACACACACACACACACACACACCTCTGTTCTACAGAAATCCCCCTGGTCCCTCTGTCCCCTTCTAGCTGGTGCCCAGTCCCAACGTACTCGAGATGACTCAAACCACCCTCATTGATCTCCTTAGAGGTAGATCAATAAATTCTGCCTGGGAACTCCCCCTCCTCAATCATTGGTGTGGGTGTGATGAGTAATCTGAGCAGATCCTGACAGCCTTAGAGAGGTACATTGCCTCTAGGTACCCTGTGAACACACTTCAGGGACCAAAGTCCTTTTTGCATTAAGGCGTGGGCTTAAAATATTGGACACTTCAGGGCAGGGAGGTGGTCAGTGAATAGAGAACCACACCTGGGAGTCCTAGGTTCAAATCAAACACTTTCTAGCTGTGTGACCCTGGGCAACTCACTTAACCCAATTGCCTAGCTCTTGCCCTTCTGCCTTAGAACCAATTACTAAGTATCAATTCCAAGACAGAAGGTAAGGGGGTTTTTTTTAATCAGACATTTTATTTTATTTTTTTAAACCCTTACCTTCTGTCTTGGAGTCAGTACTGTGTATTGGCTCCAAGGCAGAAGAGTGGTAAGGGCTAGGCAATGGGGGTAAAGGGACTTGCCCAGGATCACACAGCTAGGAAGTGTCTAAGGTCAGATTTGAACCAGGATCTCCCATCTTTGGGCCTGACTTTCAATCTACTGGGCTACCCAGCTGCCCCCTTAGTCAGACGTTTTAATCCATCTGGACACGTATAGGTCACCTTCCCTATCTGTGTCCTTTGAGGTCACAAATCTAGAGCTGGAAGGAACCTCAGAGGCTATCTAGTCCGACCCCCTTATTTTAGTTATAAAAATTCAGACTAAGGCAGTTTAGTCGACTTGCCCCCAATCATGTAGCCACTAAGTGTCAAAGACAAGACTTGAAGCAAAGCTTTCTGAATCCAAAGCTAATGTGGTCTTTCCACTGTATGTACCCCACTGCCTCTAACAACCAAGTAGTTGATCAGACTCAGGGAGCTTCCTGGCCTTCTGGCCAGGTGCGAGAAGCCCACTACACCAGGGCTCGCAGCTGGCAAAGAACAGGCTCCAAGTTGCATTATGATAGGGTGCCAGCAGGCAAACCTAGCTATAGTTAGCAATTCATCTGAAGAATGATCTGAGGATTTTAATAAACTACAAGTTCACTATGAGTCAACAGTATGAAGTGCTAACCAAAAAAGCCAATGCCAGCTTGGGGGCTGCATTCAGAGGCAGAGCTTCCAGGAACAAGGGGGCAATATCCCACTCCCTCCCCCACCCCATCACTTGCCCTTGCCAGACCATATTTGGATTGTCTTCCAGTCTGGCTACCTCATTTTAGAAAGAGAAATAATAAACAAAAGAACCAGGGAAAACCAAGTAGGATGGGGGCAGCTGGGTAGCTCAGTGAATTGAGAGCCAGACCTAGAGATGGGAGGTCCTAGGTTCAAATTTGACCTCAGACACTTCCTAGCTGTGTGATCCTGGACAAGTCACTTAACCCCCCATTGCCTACTCTTACAGCTCTTCTGCCTTGGAGCCAATACACAGTATTGACTCCAAGACGGAAGGTAAGGGTTAAAAAAAAAAAAAAAAAACCAAGTAGGATGCTGGAAAGCCTCAAGATGATACTCTACTTGGATTAGTTGAAAACTTAAGAGTGTTTAGAATGGAAAAGAGGGTTTAGGGGAGGAAATAGTTATTGGATTCAAGAATGTGAACAGCTATCATGAGAAGGAAGGGCAAGCCTTGTTCTTGGCCCCAAAGGGCAGAACCAGAAACAATGAACCAGAGAAGTTATGGAAAAGCAGATTTAGGATCCATCTAAAGAAAATCTTAGCCATTGGAGCTGTCCAAAAGTAAATGGGGTCTTGCTAGAGACAGACACTTCCCCTCATTAGTAGTCTTTAAACAAAGGTGAAGATGACTCTAGATCAAGTACACTGTTGAGTTGGATGGCCACTGAAGTCCTCTCCAATTCCAATTCAGATTCTATGATTACGTATTTCCCTGATAGGCTAAGCCAGCCACAGTAACCCAGGTGAGCTGGAGAAGCCTCCCTCTCTTAAGGACGTAGCACTTACTCTCATAGTACATAGTACTCTGTCCCAAGGGGCCTTCTCTTGTGGGCAATGACTGCACAGTTGACTGGTCTGTTCCTCTCCAGAGAGTTGGGTTCATGAGTAACAACGGCTAGGCAGAGTTCTGAGTACATGACTGAGTGGGTGACTCCGGCTCTAAGCAAGGAGGAAACATCTGGAATGACAGCATTTTTTTCCATCCAGATGTTTGCTGCTGTGTCAGCCCAGCCTAGCCCAGGTGGGCACGTACATCTGGTACCTTTGGGAACATTGTCAAGCGGGTCCAGGTTTGTGAAGTCAGCCATCGGGAAATATGCACAGCATATTTTGACTCAAGGAAGGTTGCCCCATGGGTCAGATTACCACTCACACCCAGAGCCCTGGTCTCTGCCTCTTGCTTGGACTATTGCAACAGGCTCCAACTGCTTCCCATTCTACCCTTCCAGACTGATCTGGACAAGGCACTGGAGAGCTCTTTACATGTCAATCTGATCATATCATTTAAACTCTCCAAGCATCAATTTCCTTATCTGAAAAATGGAGGTAATAATAGCACTGATCTTGTGAAGAGCAAATTAGATTATCTTTATATGTATGTGTGTGTATGTGTATGTATATATATGCATATATAGATACATATATGTATAAAGTGTTTTGCAAACTTTACAGCACTATATATAAAGGCACCCCATTATTATTCAGGATCTGATCACACTCAGTCTTACCTCATCTATGCCCATCTTCTCTCAATCGGGGTTCCTCACTATTCCTCAAATAGTCTAGGTTTCTCCCACCTCTGCCCCTTCATTTGTGCTATTTCCCCTTTCCTCTTTTGCCCTCCCTATTCCGTCTTTACCTTCTGAGCCCTGCATGATCAGTTCACTTCTTACCCTTTCCCCACCAGGAAGCTTTCTTTCTCTGCCTACCCCCAACGCAGAGTGCTCTCTCCTCTGAAATCCTACAGCACATAATTAATTATACAGGGTTTCCTAACTTTTCTTTTCCTCTTATTACCTTTTCATCTGAATCTGTTTTGTTCCCCAGGTAGACTCTAAACCCTTTGAAGGGAGGATTCATCTCCGTATGGCCAGTGAAGCTTTGCACTCCATGTTACGCTGTATGGTTTCAATCATGTCTGACTTTTTGGGACCCCATTTGGGGTTTTCTTAACAAAGATGCTAGAGTGGTTTGCCATTTCCTTCGCCAGCTCATTTTATAGATGAGGAAACTGAGGCAAACAGAGTAAAGTGACTTATCCACAGGGGCAGCTGGTTGGCACAGTGAATGATGAGAGCTAGGTCTGTAGTTAGGAAGACCTGGGTTCAAATCTTGTTCCTAATTGTGAAACCCAGAGCAAGTCATTTAACTCCATTATTAAAGGAAAGGAGTGAGGAGGGAGAGGAGAAAAAAGGCTTCCCCAGGGTCCATATAGCTAGTAATTGACTGAGGCCAGATTTGAACTCATGAAAATGAATCTTACTGACTCCAATCATAGGGTTCTATTTACTGCATCACTTAGTTGTTCCTAGTATTACATCCTAACTTATTAAATGTTTGTGGTTTAGATTTGACCAGTGTGGACCCCAGCTCTGGCCCTGTAAGCCTAGCTCAAGAGGAAGAAAGAGTCCTGGCTCAGGGAGAAGAATACCCTCGTCCAAATCCACCCTCTGATACAATTCTTATGTGATCTTGGGTAAGTCATTTAATTTCTATTGATTTTAGTTCCTCATCTGATTAAAAAGAGAAAGAAAAAAAAAAAGACTGGGCTAGATGGCCACGGAGTCCCTATAATTTGGACTACTTTCCCAACAAACCCTGGCCTTCCTTTCCCCTCTTTGCTAGACTTCCAATAGACAATGCAGATGAAAGGAGAAGAGACCTGCCATTTGGTGACTTCTGATCTGCCAAATTTTCTTCCAAAGCACCTCACAGTGGTATAGGATTTTGAGCTGGAAAGAGCCTCAGAAGTGATCCAGTATTCAAACTGCTTACCCTCTCAGGGAGGGGGGTGGGAAGGGAAAGAGGGAGACAGAATTTGGAACTCGAAAGTTTAAAAATGAATATTAAAAGCTAGAGGAACCCTTGCAACCTAAAATATTCTGCAGGTAGGGGGCAGGAATACCAAAGTTAGAAAGAGCCTCAGGAATCAGTTAACAGGGGGCCACTGGGTGGCTCAGTGAATTGAGAGCTAAGCCTAGAGATGGGAGGCCCTAGGTTCAAATTTGACCTCGGACACTTCCTAGCTGTGTTAAGCAAGTCCCTTAACCCCCATTGCCTAACCCTTACCACTTTTTTGCCTTGGAACCAATACACAGTATTGATTCTAAGAGTTTTTAAAAAAATCAGTTAACAAGCAATTATTAAGAGTTTACTGGGGCAGGTAGGTGGATTGGTGGATTGAGAGCCAGGCCTAGAAACAGGAGGTCCTGGGTTCAGATCTAACCTCAGAAACTAGATGTATGACCCTGGGCAAGTCACTTAACCCCCATTGCCTAGCCCTTACTGCTCTTCTGCCTTAGAACACAATACATAGTATTGTGTTCTAAGGCAGAAGTAAGAGTTTTTTTCAATGTTATTTATATGTAAATGGAAAACGAATTATATTTTAAAAGAAATAAAAAAGAAAAAGAAAACATTTTTAAGAAAGAAAGAAGTGATCTAATCTAATCCTCTCCCATTTTACAAAAGAGGAAACTGAAGCCAAAAAGAGTAAAAGTGACTTTCCTTTTATAATATATATTGTATATACACATATATAATATAATAAGGACCCACAAGGTAGTAAGTAGCCCTTCAAAGATTTTGAACTCAACTCCAATGGCCCCCTCAATGCCAGAATTGGGAGGGACCTGAGAGATCAGCTATACCTAAACAGGAATTCCTTCTCTACAATATCCCCAAAGGCAGTCCATTCCTCCTAGGGACAGCTTATTGTTAGTAAATTCTTCCTCTAGGATGTGTTATCTGCTTCTATACAACCATAGTCCACTGCGGCAACTTCTTCCCTCTGCAACCAAGCAACCCAAAACTGATCCTTCTTCCCCATAAAGGCCTTGCAAATATTTGAAGCCGGCCACCTCATCTCCCCTCCCAAGTCTTCCCTGGTCCAGGCTAATCATCTCCAGTGTCTTTGGCCAAATACGATCCCTCTCCATACCAGTGACACTCTTCAAGACTTGAGCAATGTCACCAGTGTCCTTTCTAACTACCATTAACATAGTCAGAGATTCATAGGCTCCATGATTTCAGGCAGAAGGGATATCAGAGACCATTGAATCCAACTATCTCATTTTGCAGATAAGGAAACTGAGGCCCCAGGAGGTGAATGACTTGCCCAAAGTCATAACACAGGGCAAAAAAGGACAATTCAAAACCAAAATCTGCTACCTCGAAAGTCATTTCCTGCCCCCCCCCCCCAACTACAAGGGATCTTGTCTTTCTCAAGGAGCTCAGAGTTCTTATTTTTTTCCCCGAAAGTTGCATTTCTACTTTGAACAATTCTCCCTCGTCCCCTCTCCAGCTACAGGCCATTAGAATTCTTTTTCCCCCTGCTAGTCTCCTCATAGGAAGCTTAGGCACAGGTGACAAAACTGTGATAGAAACCCAAAGCCAGACACTTTCCCTTCAAGAGTCCAAGTCTCCTTTCTCCCCAGAAGCTGGGCTGAAAGAGGGGCCAGTCAGCTCAGCATTGGGACAAGATCAAAGTCAGGAAACCAGAAAGAATGCAAAGGGCAGAGCAAAACAAAATGCCAAAGACCAAGCTTGGGAGAAGTGGAACCTAGGAAAGAGTGTCCCTTAGTAGCTTGGTGCCCAGGAGGTCCCTGGAGGATAAAAGAAGAAGGTGGTCCCTCCAAGTCCAGTTCCGCCCATCGATGGCTTGCACATCCCAGCTTAGGCTAGGGTGGTGATCTAAATGGGGAAGGGACCTCCTAGGCTATCCAGTCCAACCTCCTCACTTTGCAGATGAGGAAACTGAGCCAGAGGGAGTGGAAAGTCATTTGCCCAAGCTCAAACCTAAATCCTGACTCAAAACCCAGCATCCTTTGGAGCTAGAAGGGACCTCAGAGATTGGATGAGTTTTAAAGCACAGGAAACTAAAGGCTAAGGATAGAACTAGGCTTGCTAAAGACCACACAGTCAGGAATAACACTCAGACCTCCCTGCCCAGTTACCCTATCCCTTCCCACCTCTTCTCAGCCCTGGCATCATACCAACTTCCATGGTAGTGTGATAGGTACGACACAGGTACAGAGACAGTATTGGCAAATGGCGAAAAATTTCTGAGAACCCATTCCAAATGGTAGAAGAGGCCTACTCAGGCCCCAGAGAAAGACAGGAGGCTTCCCACCCTGCCCTGGCTCCAGGGAATGGCGAGGGGCACCACTCACCACATGGTAGATGCCCAGGGCTGTGGTAGCGATCCTGACATTGAAGCAATAGCAGATGCGCTGGGTTGGGACCGCTCTGAGGGCCATGGTCGCTAGCTGCCAAGCCTGGCAGTGTCTGGCAAGTCTGTCTGCTGGGCTCTGCCAAGGTCTGCTGAAGAAGACAAGACAGCTTAGACTCCAAAGCTAAAAAAGGAGAAGTCACCTCCCCACCCCACCCCACCCCCATTTCACTTCCTTCCTCTGCTGACTGAGGCCAGCAGGCTGAGAAAGGGTTTCCAGGCAGAGGGCTACAAAATGCAATCTACTTTGATTAAATTATCTATGCAGTTACTGAGGATCTGTTTACTCTAAGCTAGGCTGCCCTCGAGGAGTTTACATTCTAAAGTGGGAAAACAAGGCACACATAGATAAGCAAAAACACAATCTATACAAAATCACCTCAAAAGACTTGAGTGACTTTTGGGATCTGGAAAGGAGCCCTGGAGCTGAGCTTTGAAAGGAGCTAAGAGGAATCTAGGAAGTGGAGGGGCAGAGGGGGTGAATCCCAGGCATGAGTCAGGACTTCTGCAAAGATCTAGAGGTAGGAGAGGGAAAATTAGAAGACAGACAGTTTGGTTGAAACTGAAAAGTAAGTGAAAATGAGGAATGTGTGAAAAGACCAGGAAGGCCTTTATGAAGCACTTTAAAAGCCAACCTAGGGAGCAGCTAGGTGGATCAGTGGATTGAGAGCCAGAACTTAGGGATGGGAGGTTCAAACATGGCCTCAGATGCATTCTAGCTGGGTGATCCTGAACAAGGCACAAAGCCCTCATTACCTAGTCCTTACCTCTCTTCTGCCTTGGATGCAATACACAGTACTGATTTTAAGATAGAAGGGAAGGGTTTTTAATTATTTTTTTAAAAATGAACAACCAAAGGAGCTGGGAACTTTATTCTTGAGTAAGAGAGGGATGTCATCAAAACTAGACTTTAGAACTATCAGTTTGTATTGTTCTATAAGGAATGATGAACAGGATGATTTCAGAAAGAGCCAGAAAGACCTACATGAACTGATGCAGAGTGAAATAAGCAGAACCAGGAAAACATTGTACACAGGAACATCAATATTGTGGAATGATCAAATGTGATAGACTTTGCTACTAACAGCAATACAATGATCCTGAACAAGTCTGAGGATTTATGAAAAAGAATCTTATCCATCTCCAGAGAAAGAACTTTTGCAATAGAAATGCAGAGGAAAGCATACAATTTGCCACTTATTTATTTGAGTATAGGATTTGGGGCTTGGATTTTATAAAATTATTCTCTTACAAAAATAAATGATATGGAAACAGGTTTTGAGTAATAATACATGTATAACCTGGTAGAATTGTTTGTCAGTTCCAGGAGGGGGAGGGAAGAAGGGGAGGGAGACAACATGAATCATGTAACTTTGGATATATGTATAAATTTATTATTGGAATAAAAAAAAGATAAAATTTTTTTAAAAACTATCAATTTGGCTGTGGGAGTAGAGGATGGATTCACCAAGGAAGAGACTTGAGGTAGAGAAAAGGGATGAATGAAAATGTATTTGTTAAGCAATTACCAGGAGCCAAGCAGTGTTCTGTGTGGGAGAATGGGATAGAAGAGGAAGGAGCATATAAATACAAAAACTGTCCTTGCCTTCTAGCAGATTATATTCTAATAGGGAGAGACCACCATGTAAAAATGGTTAGTGCCCTTGGAGAGGTATTTTTGTTTGGAAAGTTGCAAGTATGGTGAATGGAGCCCAAGGGAAGAAGGTTGACCTACCATTTCCTGTAGCAATGGATGTATTAATTAGATTATGATCTCAGAATTGAAAAGGGGTAGGCATGGGCAAGGGGAGAGGGAACAACACACTGGCAGAGAGCAGCAATTGATAAGGCAGTAAAATCAAATACAGCAGAAGCCACCTAGATATAATACACCAGCCGAGACATTTACCATCCAATAGAGTTCTAGAACTAAAAACAATAAGGTCTCCAGGGCTTGGTCTCTGGTTCCCCTCACCATCATCTCCACCCAGCCACCAGCTATTCGGGTAGTTGATAAAACATTGACCCCAGGGTTATAAAGGAGATTTTTCTGGGGGCTATTTTAGAGGGAATCCCAGATTATAATCTGGCTGCCTTGATGAAAGACCCTTTTTATAGCAATTACATTGGTAGTTCTGTATTTTTTTAGGTCAACAGGCCACTTCTGGCTTCTAGTTTAGAAAAATCGTAAGAGTCCAATCCCACCTCAGGTTCCTGAAGGAAAAGATTGGGAACCAGAAAACATTAGAGGAGATGGCAGTCTCCATTGTAAACCTTAAAACCAAACAAGCATACAGCTTTGTAGCTAAAATGATTGTTTCCATTGAGAGAATTAAAAAAAAAAAAGTGGGGTGGGAGAAGAATTGGATAGACCAGAGGTCCCCTCATCCCCCAAGTGATTGGAAGAAGGTATAAACTTCAAGACAAGAGAGGGGTGGTCTTTTAGGATTAGGTAATGTGGAAGTTTTCTATCCAGCCCAAGAAATATACAGTCAGTCTTTTGGAACATATATCAGGCTGGGACTTAGATAAAGTGTGGAAAGGGCATGCTGATCTTTTTTGCAGTCATTTCCATTCTATAATCTTGACATTCTAAAGTAATTATAAACATAACAAAAACCACCCATAATACCATCATGTCCCTTCCGCATTTACTATACTGGAGAGTTAGGAGAAGTTTCTCTCCAGGGTTCTCTTGGTTTAGTTGAATTTTCTCACTCCCAATAGGAAAGTTGCTTCTCTGTATTGCGTGGTATATACTCTCCTATGTATACTTTCTCTGATTTCTGATTTCAATAACTGAAATAACTGAAAAATAATTTCAATAACAAATTTCTTTGATAATTGCTATCTGTGTTCATTTTGGAACTGGTCCTTTTGGAAGCTTAGGGTCCAATCAGAAGTTCACTTAAGGGGACAGCTGGGTGGCTCAGTGGATTGAGAGCCAGAAGAGGTCCTAGGTTCAAATCTGGCCCCAGACACTGCCTAGCTGTGTGACCCTGGGCAAGTCACTTGGCCCCCATTGCCTACCCTTACCACTCTTCTGCCTTGGAGCCAATACACAGGGTTAAAATAAACAAACAAATAAATAAATAAACAAATGAACCAAGGAAGGAAGGAAGGAATGAATGAATGAATAAATGAATAAATAAATGAATAAATAAATGTATGAATGAATAAATGAATGAGTAAATAACTAAGTAAACAAATAAACTGGGGTGATAACCAAGTTAGCAGTGACTTAAGAGAAGATGTCAATTCCATAGAGATTGTGGATGTAGACTTGTTACCACTGATTCCCCAAAAGAATATACTTATCAATGATAACCAACCTTTTCCTTGTCTTAAAATTCCTTTCTCCCAAGAACATGGTAGTTCTAGGCATTTTCAGTTTTAGAATATAGTTATCCTCTAGATGTTATGTTATGTTGTTTTATATTATAATATTATGTGATATAATATAAAGATGTATTATATTATACCATATCATATCATATTGTATTGTGTTATATTGTGTTCTGGTTTTGTGTATTATATTATATTTAGTATATATTTTATTATATGTATTATATTACTGTTGACAGTCCAGAGGTAGAACAATCAATAAATGTTAAATATGAAAAATGCAGATGCCTAAGGAATAATAGGCATATTGTGCTTTAACGCTTTGTGGCAGCCTACTAGAATGTGTCCTGTAAGTATGAATCAGACAAGTGAATGTCACAAATTAAAACCAGAAAGATTTGCCCCAAAGTGAGAAGAATTAAAAATAAGAATAACGATAACAACCAGTCCCTTGCCTTATGGGTCCCTTTACCCTGACAAGAACTCTCCCTCACTCTGATCCCCACCACAACCCTAAGTTGCAGTGGGGAGTGAATGAAATTTGTAGTCACTTTTCAGATGAGGAAACTGAGGCTCAGAGACATTAAATGCCTTCTTGTGTGAGCTTTCTGGCTTCGTGTGTAGCTAAATAAAGATAACATTTAGAGAAAGTGGAAAAGAACCCTCCCATTCACCAAAGAGAAGAAATTTAGACCTGGATCTTGCCTAGCACATTAAGCAGAGGAGGAAGGAAAATCCTGAAAAGTTCATAGAGGTTCCCAGTGCCCAGACTGAGAGCACACCTGGATTGACTGCCCAATGGGGACCCAGCTTAGTCCTCCTCATTACAAAGCCTGTACTATCATTCTTTCCAAGGCTGGAGTCTGTTTTTTCAGCCAGGGATTCTCTCTGGGGCTATTTTATTTTATTTTATTTTATTTTATTTTTGCTTCCCCTTCCCCATCCCCACATCCTTGGGCATATCAGGATCTAGGGGTCATGAACGTGAATGAAAAAGCCCCTTAGAGTGGGCCTGTACTCCAGGATGGCTGCCTTGAAGGTCCCCTGTATCTCCCTTGGCCCCTCATTCACAGAGACCCCTTGTATAGGAGGATGTTAGGACATACCGTAACCAGGCTGGGAGCAGCCAGGGAGCAAACATGCCAGAGCCAGCCCCTGTCCCCCCACTCCTAGTGACTGAGGGCCATTATCCCTCCCAGCCCCACCCCCTGGCCCACCCCACCTTCCTGGCCCAAGAGACTCCCAGAGGTATGAGGCCTCTACAGGGGACCTGGAGAGAGCAGCTGTGGTTGCCTGAAGGAAGCTGTTTCCCCTATCCTGAGAAAAGCCACAGGCTCTGATGTCCCACAATCCCTCCTGCCCTTCCTCTCTTCATCAGTCACTTTCAAAAGCCCCCTTTCCCACGCCTAGCTCTGGGGTCCTAGCAAAAGAGAGGATAGGAACATAGACTGAAAGCTAAAAGGAACCTTCAAGGTCATTTATCAAGTCAAAGGGTTCTTAACCTTTTGGGTGTCCTAGACTCTTTGGGCAATCTGGTGCCCAGATTTCAATGCACAAAATAAAATATATTAGACTACCGAGGAAACTAATGAGATTCAAAAACTGTATCACATTTATTTTTAAACAAGTTCACAGAACAACTTCTCTAGACCAAATCCTTCATATTACAGAGAAGGAAACTGAAACCCAGGCATATTAAATGATTTGGCCAAGGGCCAAAGAAGTGTCTAAGCCTCCATTTGAGTGCAGGTCCTACAACTCCAGACTCATTGCTCTTTCCACTGCCTTTTTTTTTTTTAATTCCTACCTTCTGTCTTAGAATCGATTCTAAGTATTGATTCCAAGGCAAAAGAGAGTCAAGGGCTAAACAATTGGGATTAATTAATTTGTTTAGGGTCACACCGAGGCCAAATTTGAACCCAGATTCTCCCAACTCCAGGCCTAGCACTTTATCCACTGAGCTACCTTGCTACTTCTTGCCCCTGCCTTTTTTTTTTAAACCCTTACCTTCCGTGTTTGTTTGTTGTTTTTTTTTTTTCAATACTATGTATTGGTTCCAAGGCAGAAGAGTGGTAAGGGCTAGGCAATGGGGGTCAAGTGACTTGTCCAGGGTCACACAGCTGGGAAGTGCCTGAGACCAGATTTGAACCTAGGACCTCCCATCTCTAGGCCTGGCTCTCAATCCACTGAGCTACCCAGCTGCCTCCTGCCTCTGCCTTTTGCAAGCTTCCCAAACAGAAAAGAACCTTAGCAATCATCTATTGTTTTTACAGAGAGCAAAGAAGAGAAGGAACCCTAATAGCCACCCTAGCAATTCAGTCTTAGCAGAATCAGGGAGCCCAGGGAGCCCCTCTCTCAGACCTGTGCCCTCCCACACTGTGAGGTGAGAAGCCTGAAGGAGATGCCAGGAAGACAAAGACTCCAAAGACAAGGTGGGAGAATGCAAAGGCTAGGAAAACTGGGAGCTTAGAGCTCCTGAGGGCAGGTAGAGGGGAAGGTGGAGCGGAGATCCCTAAGGGGCAGCCCATGGGATCTCAGAATAAGAACTATTCACTTTTGTAGAATTCTGTAAGGCTCATGAAACTATTTCTTCACCAGATAGGAAGTGACCAATTCTGAGTGTTTGGAGAGATGGAAGGCACCTGTAGCACAGCGGATAGACATGCTAGATGCTCGTGAACAGAGGCAAAAAGGTAGTAACTGAGAGACAAGAAACATAGGACCAGCAGGATGGAAAAGAGAATGGCGATTGTGCCTTAAAGAAGAGAAGAATTAGAGGGAACACAAGAGCTATAGTCAAATGTCTACTCCATGCCACATTGTTTCTCCACAACATAAATACATTAAAACAAAACCCCACAGGAACTTCATGTAATCTCACAGTTACAACATTTTATCAATCTTCCGAGATAGGAATCAGATGGTCATCGATGACGTCTCGCAATGTGAGTGTGCTTGAGTCACTTGTCAAATGCTTCATGACACCTGTTGCTACCATGCCAGAGCAAGCAGGGAAAGGTTCAGGTTTCCATCTAGCACCCCTTTGGTGGTCTCTCGTGCTCAAGACCTCAGGCAGCACATAGCACAGCCCCGTACACAAGACATCTCCAAAAACAGAGATTTAGGCATGTTTCCCTTCTGGAATGACCAAAATCAAAATGAACAGGGCAGACCCAAAGTGAAAGATGGCAGAGTGAAGTGAGCAGTTGGGGGGCCTCTCCCTCTCTCAACAGACTCTTCTAAACAACTTTTTTTTTAAACCCTTGTTTTCCATCTTGGAATCAATACTATGTATTGGTTCTAAAGCAGAAGAGCAGTAAAGGCTAGGCAATAGGGCTTAAGTGACTTGCTCAGGGTCACACAGTTAGGATGTATCTGAGGTCAGATTTGAATCTAGGATCTCCTGTCTCTATGCCTGACTCTCAATCCACTGAGCTACCCAGCTGCCCCCTAAACAACTTTTATTTTTATTTTTTATTTTTATTTTGAATATTTTCCCCTAGTTACATATTTCATGTTCTTTCCCTCTCCCCCAAGCCCCCTTAACTCCCCTTAGCCAATGCACAATTCCACTGGGTTTTACATGTATCATTGATTCCATATTATTGATAGTTGGACTAGAGTTATCGCCTAAACAACCCTTAAAAGGATATTAAAACCAAATTCTGAGCAGGAAAAACAACAACAAATCAGTCATTTTTCCAGACCAGGGTAGCTTAGGAGGACACTGGGATGAGGATTTAATGGGAACAAGGCTTGGTAGAAGCATTGGGTTGTGTGGATTGTAGAGGCTGTAGTAGCAGCACCAGCTCTATACTAGGAGCATCTAGTGCACAGGGATAGCAAAGGACAGAACACCTAATCAAAAAGAGATTCCATGGGATTCCAGTGCAAGCTTTGGGCACGAGATCAGTCACAATCTGGCACCTCTGGTGCCATTACCCAATTCCATTTTACAATTCCAGGGTTTTCCTGTGTAAGAACCAAAGTACAGACCACGAGAACAGTGTGACCAAACCTCTCCCTGAATCATACCATTTAAG
The DNA here is from genome assembly GCF_016433145.1 of Gracilinanus agilis. Taxonomy (NCBI): domain Eukaryota; kingdom Metazoa; phylum Chordata; class Mammalia; order Didelphimorphia; family Didelphidae; genus Gracilinanus; species Gracilinanus agilis. Next base: position 69,472,585 of record NC_058132.1, read on the forward strand.
AAGTACAAAAGCCTTGCAGGCCCCCACTGAGTCAAAAGCAGCAAAAGACAGAAATTAAGGCTGGGTATTCACCTACACATATACTTTCATAAGTGAGCAGAGTTCAACTCTAACATAAAGTCCAAAGTCAAGAAATAGGATGGAAAAAAATAAGCAAATTATAAAAGACAGAACCAAACCACAAAAAGTTACTGTGATCACAGGAAAATTCAAGATACAAACTCAGAAGGAGACAATGACTTAAAAACATCTATAAGTCCCAAAGGTTAAAAAAAAAAAAAAAGACTGGACACAAGTCCAATAAGACTTCAGTTAGGTAGTTCAGTGGATTGAGAGCCAGGCCTAGAGACAAGAGGTCCTACGTTTAAATCTGGCCTCAGACACTTCTCAGCTGGGTGACCCTGGGCAAGTCATTTGACCCCCATTGCCTACCCTTACCTCTCTTCTGCCTTGTAACCAATACACAGTATTGATTTCAAGATGGAAGGTAAGGGTTAAAGAAAGGAAAAGAAAAGAAAGGAAAGGAAAGGAATGGAAAAGAAAAGAGAAATAAATGAGTGCTATGAAAGAAATTTATGAAAAGTATATAAATAGCTTGGTAACAGAGGCACAAAAAATACTGAAGAAAACAACTTCTTAAAAATTAGATTTGGGTCAAGTGGAAGTTAATGATTCCATAACACATGAGAAAACAAAAAAAAAAAACTAAAAAAAAATTCTGAAAAATAGAAAATATAAAATATCTCATAGGAAAAACACAAATGACTTGGAAAATAGATCAGGGACAGATAACTTAATAATTATTGGACAATATCATACTTCAAGAGATGACAGAAAAATTGCCCAAATGTCTTAAACCAGAAAAGCAAAGTAAAAATTGGAAGAATATACTGATTGTGCACTCAAACAAAACAAAAAGCCCAAAACAAAAGGTCCCAGTAAAACTATATACCATTTGACCCAGCAATATCACTATGAGGTCTATACTTCAAAGAGATCAAAGAAAAAGAAAAAGGACCTGAATGTACAAAGATATTTATGGCAGTTCTTTTTGTGATGGCAAAGAATTGAGCACTGAGGGGATGCTCATCAACTGGAGCATGGTTAAACAAAATGTGCCATAGATTGTGATGGAGTACAATTGAGCTATAATAAAAAATGGGTGGGGTGGTTTCAGAAAAAAAACATGGCGAGACTTATATGAACTGATGCAAAGTGACTTGAGAAGAACTGAGAGACAATAACAACAATGATACTGTTGTAACAATGACCAACTATGAAAGACTTGGCCACTCCAATCAATACAATGATCCAAGACAATCCAAAGTACCCATGATGAAAAAATGCAATCTACCTATCTCCTTAGCTGATGAGGCCAGGTTGCCCAGATCAGCTTCCCACATGGAAAAGTTAAGATGAAGTAGTGGATAATGGGAAAATAGAAGGCTAAACTTAAGAACTCTTTGTGATAGGACAGCTAGGTGACTCAGTGGATAGCGCACCAGGCCTGGATACAGGAGGTTCTGGATTTAATCTGGCATTAGACACTTCCTAGCTATGTGACGCTGGGCAAGTCATTTATCCCCAATTGCCTCAATTCTTCCTTTAATCCAATAAAATACTTAGTGTCAATTCTAAGACAGATAAGGGTTAAAAAAAAATTCTGTCCTCCTTTCTATCCTCATCAAACTATGTCTGTAGTCCCATACCAATAGGACAGCTTCCTTCTCAAACTATATGCCTGGGCTTTTTACTAAGGGATCCTCACTAGCTGAGACTCACCATGATGGTCTCCGAGTCTGCCTGGGGAACAAATCTTCCACTAGGGCAAATCAAAGAACCAGACTGAGCCTCTTCATCATGATATTCAATTACACAGACATTTGCTCCTCAGTGCCAATGACAGGGCCCTGGGACATGGCTCTGTGGCCATAATGATAAATGTGACAAGTCCTGCTCTCAGAAAGCTTACATTCTAACGGTCAGACAAATAAGTCTGAGCAAGAGAGAGTAAGAAAAGGGCAAAGGAGAGTCCCAGACACCAAAAGGCTGACACCTCAGAGGAGAGAGAAGGCAGAAAGATCTTAAAAACTCCATTTCATGGAGATGAAAGGAGCGGTAACTGAAATGACTTTTCTCATCCCCAGATCCTACACAATCCCTATCCTTTACAAATCTGATATAAGCACATATGTACACACACACACACACATATACATACATACACCCATGGGTAGTTCACAGACTTGTACATACACACAGAGACATCAGTACACGTGAGGTAACCACCAATACATGTGACCATATACCGCGCACCCACATAGATTGGCAAGTACATATGCATTCACTTATAGACACAAAGGCATGAGTATACACAAACACTCAGAGAAACTATAGATGCCATACATACACCCAGAGGCATATTACACATAGACTTGCACATTTATACATCCACACGCAGGGAAATCATGGAAAACACACACATACACAGCACTGAAGAACACACAGGATAATCCCATCCATTCTCCATACAGCTCCCAAAGCCGTTTTCCCAGTGCATAGTTCAGCCATGTAAACCCTCCCTCCCTCTCACTCAATAAACTCCAGGAATTCCCTATTACCCCCAGGAACGAATACAAAATCTTCCATTTGGCTTTTAAAGAAAGCCCTTCACAATTTGACCTTTTCCTTCCTGCCTTTCCAGGGATCTTTCTTGTTTTCTCATACTTTATGCTCCAGAGACACTGGCTTCCTTGACATTCCTTAAATATCAAGTTCCATCTCCCAGATCCTTGCTTTTGCCCAGGTTGTCCCCCATGCCTGAAGTGCTCTCCTTCCTCCCCTCTGCCTCTTGGGTCCCTTTGAGACAACTCAAATCCCACCTTCTGCAGAGGTTCTCCCAGGAGCCTCTCCCACCAACCACTGCTGGTGCCTTCCTTCTGAGACTGCCTCTTCCATTAGAATGTGAGCTCCCTGAGGGCAAGAATGATGTTGTTGCCTCTCTTTATAGCCCCAGGATTCAGCATAGTTCCTAGTACATGGCAACCACATAATAAATGCTTGTTGACTGACTGGATACATCACAAGACTACATGAACAAAACAAGGGGTTTTTTAAAGAGTACTTGAACATGCTGGAGACCAAACACCATCAAGAATAACTAGCTTTGGTCCTAGAGAAAAGGCAATTGACTTCAAGCCAGGAAGTCCTAGGTTCAAATCCTGCTTCAGGCACTTTGTGTAATCCTAGACAAGGCACTTAATTTTTCCGGGTGTGAACTTCTTTCACTAAATGGCCATTAAGAACCCTTCCAAGGTTGGACTTGATGGCCACTAAGACCCTTCTAAGTCTATGATCCTAAGAGGGAGTGGGGTGAGGTAGTCGAGGCTCTCTAGAGGATTCCGGACTTGAGTGTGAACTTGAAGAAATGAGGAAGAGGGACAAAGGGAGTGAAGCCAAAAGGGAAGTGGGAGTAAGGAGGCTATTTTTTGGCGAAACACCAGGAGTAAAGACCTAAAGATGAGCCCCCTCCTCCCTGGCAGACAGTACAGAATAAGATATATATTTTTGGATAGGGTCAATGCAAGAATTAGTTTTGTTTGACTGTATATTTGTTACGAGGATCTTTTTTCTCCAGTAGAGGAATGAGGTGGGATGGAGAGAAAATAAATACTTGTTAATTGAAAAAAATAATGAAAACAAAAATATTAGAGATGAGAATGAATAGGGTAGGGTGTATTTGGTGAATATCTTCAAACCATTTAGACTAGGACAGGGAGAAATTGGGAAAAAATGTCACATGAGTTTGGACTGAGGCTGGAGGCAGATTTCAGGGAGAGGAGTTTGGATGTGTATAAGAAGCCATTGTTAGTATATAGTGAAACAAGTATAAGATCTGGATTCAGAATATCTGGATTTGAGTTCCAAATCTCCCTACTACTTAACTACCTACGTGAACTTGAAAGAGCCATCTAAGCCTCAGTTTTCTAGTCTGTAAAATGAGGGTAATTGTACCCAAACAACAAGAAACCTCAGAGTCATAATGATTATATTACATATATAATGAAAAATAAATAAATAAATGAAATATATACATATATATATATATCATGTAAAACACTTTCTAACCGGCTAGGTGGCATTTAATAACGTTATTGTTAAGGCATTGTGTTTATGCAAATGCTAAATTATTATTAAGTAAAGAGGAAATGCCATTTTGGCAGCTTCAAGAGAAACCTCTGGGGTCCAGAGGTGATGTAACTTGTGTAAATGTTACACCAGGGCCTGCTACACTCCTCAGTTCTGACTTTTTTTTAAACCTTTACCTTCCGTTTTAGAATCAATACCGTGTATTGGTTCCAAGGCAGAAGAGTGGTAAGGGTAAGCAATGGGGGTTAAGTGACTTGCCCAGGGTCACACAGCTAGAAAGTGTCTGAGACCAGATTTGAACCCAGGACCTCCCATCTCTGGGCCTGGCTCTCAATCCACTGAACCCCCGAGCTGCCCCCCTGACTTTTTTTCCCCTCCCATTCTTGGTTCAATCAACGGTTTCTCTCTGAAGCTCCTTTTTCTGGCTCAGGCTTCTTAGATCAGAGCCTCACTCCACTGGAAGAGCTACCTCAGTCTGCCTCAGGCTTCTGAAAGGGAAAATGACAAAGTCCCAGAGTCTGGTTGTCCATTCGATTATAAGTTCCTGAAGGACCAGTCCTAGTCCCATCCAGCACTGCTCACCTCACTGTACCCTCATCAGGACTGAATCAAACATCTAGTTGTTTGTTTGTTTAAACCCTCATCTTCTGTCTTAGAATTGATACAGGTATTGGTTCCAAGGCAGAAAAGTGGTCACGGCTAGGCAATTGGGGTTAAGTGACTCATCCAGGGTCACAGAGCTAGGAAGTAGCTGAGGCCAGATTAAAATTTAGGAAGATGAGTCTTCCTGACTGCAGCCTGGCACTCTATTCACTGTGCTACCTACCATTCTTAATACAGCCTAAAACTGAATGAGTTTTTCTGGCTTCTACATCACCATGTCTACTCATATTGAACATAACATGCATTAAAACTATCAGATCTCTTGCAAACTACCCCCTCTTTCCTCTGCCTCTGGAGCCAAGAAAAACATATCCAATCTTTCCTCCACAGACTCTTCAGATATTTGAAGATAGCTCCAGTCTCCTCTTATCCAGCCTAAGCATCCTTAAGTCCTTCCACTGATCTCCCTGCAAGGTCTCCAGTGCCCTCACTGGAACCATGACTAGAGCTAAAGGACCAGGACTCTGTCTGGGGTGTAAATTTAGAAAGTGTAGGATGCACTCTTGCTCCTCCTTCGGTAGCTTAGAAAACCCACGAGATCCTGATTGCATCCTTCTCCTCCTTCTCTACCCCCAACTCAGCAACCACCCCAAGTCCCATTCTCTTCCCGGCACTGACTATTCCTTATAAGTCTGAAAGTTCTGTACCATCCTTCGGAAACTGTAAAGCTGGGGGCAGCTGGGTGGCTCAGTGGATTGAGAATCAGGCCCAGAGATGGGCGGTCCTGGGTTCAAATGTGGCCTCAAACACTTCCCAGCTGTGTGACCCTGGGCAAGTCACTTGACGCCCATTGTCTAGCCCTTACCACTCTTCTGCCTTGGTACCAAATACATAGTATTGATTCTAAGATGGAAGGTAAAAAAGTAAGTTTTTATTTTAAAAAATCAAAAGAAATGATAAAAAGCCTCGTGCAATCTGAAGGAGTCCTCCTTCCTCCTCTGGAGTCTCATCCCTGGTACACAATCCCAACAGACATTCATTCAATAGCACTAACACTCCCCATGCCCCAGAAGTATGTCACCTGAATCCCAACTGTATCCTCTAATCCCTATCCTGCCTTCCCCACCATGATCAGTTGCCCAGGTAGGAAAATTGCTAGAGTTTACTGCCTGCCTCTCCCCTGTCCATCCTGGTTACTCTCCTCTGAACACTCCAGCTGTTCAATGGGACTCCTAAGTGGCCCTTAGAACTGTGTAGTACAATATTTTAGAGATTGTCTGACTACAAGGACTAGTCTAGGATCACAGATTTAGAGCTACGAGGGGACCTAAAAGGTCTTCTAGTCCAACTCTCTCAATTTCCAGAGGAGAGAACTGAGGCCCAGTGATCTTAATGACTGACTTGCTTGAGGTCCCATATGTAATAAGGCAGTCAGAATTTGAACCCAGACCCTCTCACTCTTCAGTCAAATGCATTTTCCCAATTCTAAAATCATAGGATCATAATGGTAGCCAGCATTTCTGTAGTACTTTAAGGTTTTCGTGAAGCCCTTTGAAATATCTCATTTTATCTTCACAGCAATTGCAGCAATCCAGGTATAAATTCATCTTGATATTATTTTAGGGGCGCTCAAAAAAGTGACTCTCGTGAATTGCTCCTGATTGATTTCTGTAACCTTGAGTTAAATTGAACCTCAACCTTGCCAAATTCCTAGCCCTTCCCCTAAGGCTACACTCCGGAAGACTGGTCAGCTATCTCAGTCTCCTTAATTTATCTAAAACAATCAATTAACATAGAAGTCTTAGGGCATATGAACTCCTGATCTGGGTGTTAGCTCTACCTGTTGTCTTAGAATCAGGCAGTTTGTACCTCCTGATGATTACCTCCTAATGTTTATGTATCAGACCACTTGGCTTTTCCCTTCCCCCTATACTGTTGTAACCCCAATAAAAGTAGATATATGTCAGCTAAGGGTGAAGCTCTTATCCACCAGAGCTTACTTGATGTTTTTTATACAGTTAGGAAAAATAATTTAAAAATTCTTACAGAGAAACAAAAGATCAAGAAAGCATATCAAGGATAATCATAACGGTCTATCAGTATCAAAATGATTTGGAACTGGTTTAAAAAAATAGAGAGGTCAAGGACAGCTGGAGGTTCAGTAGATAGAGCATCAGACCTGAAGATGGGAGGTCCTGTGTTCAAATTTAGCCTCAGACACTTCCTAGCTGTGTGACCCTGAGCAAGTCACTTAACCCCCATTACCTACACGTTACTACTCTTCTGCCTCGGAACCAACACACTGTATTGATTCTAAGATAGAAGGTAAGGGTTAAAAAAAATAGAGGGAGGTCAAACAGATTTACATAAGCAAGCAAATACAGAAATAGCCTTGCCTAGAAAAGTTCAAGGATACCAGGTACCAAGGAAAGGCCTCCCTCTTTGGCAAAAACTACTGGGAAAACTGGAGAGCAGTCTGGCAGAAATTAGGTTTAGACCAACATTTTACACTATACACCAAGATAAGCTCCAAATAGACACAATGATCTAGATATAAAAGGTCAGATTATAAAGAGAAGCAAAGAAGAAATTACCTTTCTCCTTTCTCTGAATAAGAGAAGAGCATCAAGACGATGCTCTAAATGAGCAATCAAGAGAATTATGTAAGATAAAGTGGGCAATTTTGAATATTTGAAGTTTTAAAGTTTTTTTTTAATAAATCTAAAATTAGAGGGGAAATGAGTAAATGGAGGGGAAAAATCTTTGGAGCAAGTTTCTCTGATGAAAGTATCCTATCCAAGATATATAAGGAAATTCTTTGAATTTATAAAACTAAGAGGCATTCCACAACCATGCCCAAAAATTTCAAAACTGTGCATATCTTTTGAGCCAGCTATATCACTACCAGGCCTATATCCCTTTTATTGATTAACTAAGAATATTTTTCCATGGTTACATGATTCATGTTCTTTCCCTCCCCTTCTCCTACCCCACCCCCCCATAGCCAACGGGCAATTCCACTGGGTTTTACATGTGTCATTGATCAAGACCTATTTCCATATTATTGATATTTGCACTACGGTGATTATAAGGGGTTTTTTTAAGAGAGAGAGAAAGAAAGGAGATGGGGGAGAGAGAAACAGAGACAGAGACAGAGACAGAGAGAAGACCTATGCGTATAAAAATATTTATAACAGTTCTTTTCATAGAAGCCCCAAAATAGAAACTAAGGAGGTATATACTTCCTTAGGAAAATTACTCACCAGACAGAGCACCTAGATGGCACAGTGGATACAGTGCTGGCCTGGGAGTTAGGAAGACCCGAGTTCAAATTTGACCTGATACCAACTGTGTGAAGCTTAACAAGTCACTTAACCCTGTTTGCCTCAGTTTCCTCATCTGTAAAATGAGCTGGAGAAGGAAATGGTAAACTACTCCAATATCTTTGCCAAGAAAATCCTACAAGGGGCAGCTAGGTGGCTTAGAGGAGAGAGGACAAGGCCTGGAGACAGGAAATGCTGGGTTCAAATGTGGCCTCAAATACTTCCTAGCCATGTGATTCTGGACAAGTCCCTTAACCCCCATTGCCTGGCTCTACTGCTCTTGTGCCATGGAACAAATACTCAGTATCAATTCTAAGAAAGAAGGTAATGGTTTTGTTTTGTTTTTTGTTTTTTATAAAAAAGAAAACCCCACAAGAGTTGGGCACAGCTGAAACAACTGGTCAGCAACAATCAGATTATGGTATATGAATGTTGGGGAATGTTATTTTGGTATAAAAAAAAATTACAAAATAGACAGTTTCACAAGAAATTAGAAAGACTTCTTTGAACTCCAGTCAGCAAGAGTAGAACTAAAGGAACAACTTATGCAATGACAGCAGCAACGTAAAGAACAGATTCAAAAGATTTTAACATTGTGTTCAATTCAACAAGAAACCTTAAGTCCAGAAGCCTAAAAGGAAACCCACCACTCAGCTGCTGCCAGAGAGGTGATGAACTTAAAATTCAAACAGGGACACAATTTCAAACATGGCCAATGTGGGGATTTGGTTGTCTGGCTGTACGTGTCTACGAAGAGGGTTTTGCTTTCAGTGGCTGTCCTAGGAGGTCATGGGAGAGACATTATAAATGCATGTAGAAAGAAAGGAAGAAATACATTTTAATGCCTCTGTTTGATGCCCCCTCCCCCCAACAGGCCCCACAGGATGAGTTAGTGGAAGAGAGATAAAGGATGTCACAATGTCCACCAATCTACAAGCCCTGTACTTTGTCCTCCCTTCATATCTCCCTTGAAAAGCTGGTGATTATGGTGATTAAAGAAATCACCAGACCTGGATAAATATTCCTCCCCAAAGAAAAAGATCACAAAAGCCCTACATCAGAAGTCCAGCCTGGCCAAAACTGTTTCTAAGGCAATTCACAAGTCTAAGGGGGAAAAGATGGAAGTAGAAGCCAAGGATTGCTTCAGAGAAGTCTGCCCACACACTGCGAGTAGTATTGCAAAATGGTTGTTTTTCTCAAAAGATCTTCCTCTTTGAAGACTGTCTCTTTGACCTCAGTGGTTCCACCCCTGCCTGGCTCTGACACTCTGGTCCAGAACCAGGCTGATGGGGTGCATCGGGTCCCCTCCTCACCCTTTTATGTTGGATATTCTATGGGAATAAATATCCAGAAATGAGAACCAAGCCTGGGCCTCCCTGCCCTGAGAAACAGGGAAGCAGAGATAGGTAGATGTTAAGGCAGAACTGAAATACTGAAGTTGAGATCTGAAATTAGGTATGGGACAAAACAGGGAACTTCCCTCCCCAATCTATTTGTCTCCCAGGGTCCCCTTCCCCATGGCACTTCTTTTTTTTTTTTTTTTTTTTTACCTTCTGTCTTGGAATCAATACTGTGTATTGGCTCCAAGGCAGAAGAGTGGTAAGGGTAGGCAATGGGGGTCAAGTGACTTGCCCAGGGTCACACAGCTGGGAAGTGTCTGAGGCCAGATTTGAAGCCAGGACCTCTAGGCCTGACTCTCAATCCACTGAGAGGATTGAGATACTTCCTAGCCATGTGGCCCTGGACAAGTCCCTTAATCCCCTTTGCCTAGCCCTACTGCTCTTCTGCCATGGAACTAATACTCAGTATTAGTTCCCAGCTCCCCGCTTCCCCTCCCCCAAGACACTTCTATCCACTTCTTAAAATTTAAATTAAATTTTCATGTTTAAAGAAAAAGGACTAATATGTACAAAAGTATTTATAGCAAGATCTTTCTGTAGTGGCAAAGAACTGGAAATTGAGCAGATGTCCACCAGTTGGAGAATGGCTGGAATATATATCACTGTGTTTGTAAGAAATGAAATTTCAGGTTTCAGAAAAACCTGGAAAGACTTATGTGAACTCATGCAAAGTGAAGTAAGCAGAACCAGGAGAACACTGTATACAGTAACAGCAGTATTCATAATCAACTGTGAATGACTCGGCAGTTCTCAGCAATGCAGTGATCCATGACAGTTCTGAAAGACTTATGACGAAAAACACTATCTGCCTCCATAAAATGAATTTATGGAATCTGAAAGCAAATCAAAGAATACTTTTTTAAACTTTATTTTTCTTGAGTTTTTTTTTTTTAAGTCTGGTTTCTTTTGCAACATGACAAATACAGAAAATGTTTTCCATGACTTCACATGTATACTTTATATCAAATGGCTTGCCTTCTCAAGGAGGGGAGAAGGGAGAGAGAGAGAGAATTGAGAATTCAAAAATTTTTAAACAAATGTTAAAGGGATCAGCTATATGGCTCAGTAGATTGAGAGCCAGGCCTAAAGAAAGGAGTTTCTGGGTTCAAATCTGACCTCAGACACTTCCTAGCTTTGTGACTCTAGGCAAGTCACTAAAACCTGCATTACCCTGCTCTTCTGCCTTGGAACCAATACACTGTATTGATTCTAAGACAAAAGGTATAGGTTTTTAGAAAAAAAAAGTTTTTAAAAATTTACATATGATTCAGAAATATTAAACAAACTAAGTAAAAAACATTGAGGAAAAAAAACAAAATTTCTTTTCATTTTTATTATGAGCATATCATCAACAAACCTAGACATCCCAAAAATACAGAGAACAGAAAAGATTATATATGAAACTGTAAACTTTTCTCATACCAGTTTGTTATTTAAAAACACATATTGTCTTTAACAGGGTAGTAACAAAATTGCCATTTGTCTGTCTCCTTTAGAATCTCTTTGTTTTCTTCTGTGTATTTTTAACATTTTATTGATATTTTTCTTTTTTCCTTCCTATCTTAATTTCTTTCTCTCTCTCTTTCTTTCCTTTTTTCTTTCTTTCTTTCTTCCTGAATCTATGTGCCTCTGCTTCTCTAGCCCATATTGTGGGTAGTATGAGAGTCACGAAGGGGAAGGGAAGGGAAAGTGAATCTAGAAATCTGTTGTCTTTTTGGTTCTTGATGACCTACTCCTGGGGCTTCCTTTAGAGGAGAAATGAAGACCCACTTGGGTCTTAAAATATCTCTCTCCTGACTTTTCTTTTCTGCCTTAATGTTTTCTCCTATAGTTCCACCAACTGGTGTCCCCCAGAGTAAAACACACATCTCTAAAGAGATGGAACCAGAGTTACATACCAGACACTAGCTATTCTTTATAAACTTATAGGTGACAAATCCCCCTATTACAAATATAAACCCTTAAATATCCTTCAGAACGCACCAATTAAACTATTCCGGAACCAAAAGATCATCACATACACAATTATTATCCGCACTCATCCAAACATAATATCGACATAAAAATTAAGAATGTTTTTCATAAAAATTGCCACACAAAACAGTCATAACCCCCAAACGATAGGAAATAAAGATATCTCAAAATATGAAGACTGAGAAGAAGCAACCAAAACCAGATGGAAACAGGTGATGTTCCCTGGTTTCATCTCTGTCATTCTGACTGCTTTTGTCAGTAAAGCTACAGAGGAAGTCCTCATATTCTAGTGCTTTTATTTAATTTTTAAAAAACACTATCACTTTACCATTAATATGTTGAATACTGAACAAAAGAAAATAGTAAGATAATAACTTGTTCCAGAGGTTTTTCTTTAACTCCATGAAAAAAGAAGACAATGAAATAACACTATTCAAATCTGTGATTTCAAAAGTATACGTTATCTCTGCTGATCAAAGACTCTTATTAATGTAGTTCCATTTGGGCCAGTGATTCTAGAAAACAATTTGCAACCATACCCCAAAAGTTACTAAGCTGTGCATTCTATCTGACCCATCAATACCACTACTAGGCTCATACCCCCAAATAAGTCAAAGAACAAGAGAGTTCTTTAATACGCAAATATCAATAGCAGTTCTTTTTGTGGTAGCAAAGAACTGGAATCTAAAGAGAAAATGCCCATCAATTTGAGAATAACTGAACACACTGTGGCATATGAAGACAAAAGAATACCATAAATGAATGATAATTCGATAAGAAATTATGTAAAGGATGGTTTCAAAGCAATCTGGGAAGACTTATATGGACTGATGCAGAATGAAGTGAGCAGAACCAAGAGAACAATTTATACAGTAACAACAACATCAGAAGGACAAACGACTTCAACAGACTTAAGAAATCTGACCACCACAAAGACCAACCACAATTCCAGAGGACCCATGATGAAACATGATCCTAACAAAGAGATGATGGACTCAAGGTGAAAACTGCAACATAGATTTTTAGATAAGGTTAGCGTGGAAATTTGTTTTGCTTGACTTTGTTGCATTAGTTACAAGGGTTATTATGTGTTTTATTCTTTCTCAGTGGGAAGGAGGGAAAAAAAGTAAATATTAAAAGTCAATACCACAGTGAGGTTTTAGAGTTAGACTTTAGTAGAGGTAGGGTGAAAGAATATCATTATCCTTATTTAGAGATGAAGAAAATGAAGCAATTTTCCCAGAGTGACATAGCTAGGAGGAGAGAAAGTAAGGACTCAAACCCAGATCTTCTTACTACGAATCTAAAGTTCTTTCTATCCTGCTGTCCCTTGTGGGAAAGGAGAGGCTCTAAGTAGTAAGAGCAAAATGAGGGCACTGGATGCTTAGGAACCCAGGACAAATAAGAAGAGAATGGAAAGCAGAGCAGGAGAGAGACTGGAGGTGTGGGAAAAATCCAACCAAAGACAAATCTCTACTTCACAGTTTTACCTCTGACAGCTCTGCCTAAAACAACTTTGCCATTCTCCCCAAAGTTGGCCCAGAACTTATTTACACACCTGAGAACTTTGCTTCCCAGTTGTCCAATCTCAGAGCTCCTGGCCACTCTTAATATTGATTTATGCTCATCTGTGTACATGTATCACAGCTCCTTTAATCCCAAGGGAGAATAAAGAAGCATTTGAATGCCCTTGATGAGTTTCTTAAATGAATAGCATCTGAGGTTATTGAAAGAATGGGGCAGGTATGATTACTAAACTCATGTCAATGATCAGAAAGAACAAGAGACATACCACAAGAATAAAGAAAGACAAATGTTCTGATTTCCAAGAAAAGGAGGAAGATGGAGTCCATAAACAATAGATCAGAAAGAATGGCTTCAATTCTTGGCAAAATTGTAGAAGGGATGGTAAGGGAAAATGGAAAGGAAAGTAGTGATCACAAGGAGACAGCATGGGTTCGTTAAGGATAGATCATACAAAAGAAAAAAAAGTCACCCTAGATTCACTTTATACCCTTTTCTGATAGGATTTCCATCTTAATATATCAGAAGAATGCTCCTGTGACTTACTTTAATCCTATTTTTTATTCAAATATATTTTATTTTTCAAATTACATGTAATAATTTTCAACACTTTTCCAAAATTATAAGATACAAACTGTCTCCCTCCCTTCCTTCCCTGCCCCTTCTCAGGGATAGTAAGCAATTTGACCTGGGTTTTACCTGTATTATAATGCAAAGCACACTTCCATATTGGTCATTATTTTAGAGAATACTCATATAAAATCAAAACCCCAAAATAAAACTGTAAATAAACTGATGTGAAAGAGAGCATGCTTTGATCTACATTCTGACTCCGACAGTTCGTTCCCTAGAGGTGGATGGCATTCTTTGTCATAAGTCCTTCAGAACTGTCCTGGATCATTGTATTTCTAAGAGTAACTAAGTATTTCACAGTTCATCACAGATCATCACACAATATTGCTGCTACTGCACGCAATATTCTCCCATTTCTGCTTATTTCACTCTGCATTAGTTCATGCATATCTTTTCAGGTTTTTTCTGAAATCATCTTGCTTTTCATTTCTTAGAGCACATAGCCTAATAGTATTCCATCACCAACATATATCACAATTTGTTCAGCCATTCCCCATTTGATGGACATCCCCTCAATTTCCAATTTTTTGCCACCACAAAAAGAATTGCTATAAATATTTTTTTCCTAATAAGGTTCTCCCCCAACCTTTTTAAAAAAATTTTTTTTTTTAAACCCTTACCTTCCGTCTTGGAGTCAATCCAAAGCAGAAGAGAGGTAAGGGTTAAGCAATGGGAGTTATGTGACTTGCCCAGGGTCACACAGCTGGGAAGTGTCTGAGGCCAGATTTGAACCTAGGACTTCCCATCTCTAGGCCTGGCTCTCAATCCACTGAGCTACCCAGCTGCCCCCCTTCCCCCACCTTTAAAAAATCTCTTTGGTATACATATCCAGTAGTGCTATTATTACAATATCAAAGGATATGCACAACTTACCTTAATTTTAACAATGCCTTAAACCAAATCTCTCATGCTTTTCTTAAGGATGAAATGGAGAAATGTGGGCTAGACAATAGTATAGTCAGGTATGTTTGGAATTGGTTAAATAACCAACAAATGAGCCACACTGATCAGTGTCCTTCTGGCACACTCTCCAGGCTGTTCCATCTTCCCACAAGCTTTGAGCACTCTCCTTCCCTTCCTGTCTTCTCTTCTTTCCCCTTTCTACCACCTATCCAGCTTTTGTGTGTGTGTGTGTGTGTGTGTTTTCTCTTTTAGAATGTAAGCTCCTTGAGGGTAGGAATTATCTTTTTTTTTTAAATCCCTAGCACTTAGTACAGTAGCTGGCATTTTGAAATCAGTTCATTGATGAAGCATTTATTAAACACCTATGTGCCAAGCACTGCGCCAATAACTGAGGATATAAAGAAAGGGAAAAGACAGTTCCCTGCCCTCAAGAAGCCCACAATCTAATGGGGGAGATAACATGGAAACAAGATATAGGCAGGATGAATTTGGAAAAGAATTGACAGAAAAGAAATACTAGCCTTAAGGGGCACTCAAGAAAGCTTCTTGTGGAAGCTAAGCTAACTGGGGCCTGAAGGAAGCCAGAAAGCAGAGATGAGAATGGAGAGAATCCAGGCATGGAAGACAGCCAAAGAAGGTACTTAATAAATGCTTTATCAATTGTAAGCACTTAATAAATGCTTTCTCTATCTATTTATCTGTGACCAGACCGAAAAAGCAGTCATTAATTATTTGATGCCTCTTGGAAAAAGCTCCCTCACAGAATGCTCTGCGGATCTGTATTTGGCCTTGTGCTATTTATTCTTTTTGCCAAAGGCTAGATGGTTTCTCTCATTCAAGGATGACAGAAAGCTTGGGAAACACAACTAACCAAGTGGATGACCACCAGGATGCAAAAGATCTTGATAAACTGGAATGTTGGGCTAGATCTAACAAAATGAAATGTATCAGGGGGAATCTAAAATCTTACATTTGTATTCAAAATCAGCTTTACAAGTACAAGATGCGGGAAGTGAGGCTAGATAGTAGTTTACCTGAAAAGATAGGAGGTCTGAGAAGACTTAAAGCTCTGCATGTGTCAATAGTGTGATACAGTAGCAAAGAAAAGCAAATGAAATATAGGATTATATAGAAATCCCCCAGCATCCAGTGCTCCTCATGATCTAATCCATTCCTCCTTTTTTTTTTTTTTTTAACTTTTACCTTCTATAGAATAGATATATCAGTTCAAAGACAGAAAAGCAATAAGGACTAGGCAATTATGGTTAAGTGACTTGCCCAAGGTAACATACCTGGGAAGGATCTGAGGTCAAATTTGAACGCAGAACCTACCATCTCCTGGCCTGACTTTAGCCACTGAGCCACCTAGCTACCACTTTGCCTTTCTAGTTTCCTTATGCATTGTTACCCTTTGTGTACTTTGATCCAGCCATACTGGTGTACTTGCAAACATTTCATTGCACACAACCTTTTAATCCTGTCTCCATCTTTTTACCTGGCTGTCCCCCCACCTTCTAGTCTCTACCTCAAAATACAACTCAAAGGCAATCTACATCAGGAGACCTGTCCTGCTTCCCCCAACTGCTAATACCTTCTTTCTGAAATTGCCTCATGTCTACTTTGCATGTATTTTTGTATGCAACTATTTATATATGTGAGATCCTAGGTCTAGATCTACAAAGGGTCTCAGAGACTAGCTAGTCAACTGCCTCATTTTATAGATGAGGAAACTAAGACCCATAGAGGGGAAGTGACTTGTCTAATGTCACATTGGTAGTAATCATCAAAGGTAGAATTTTAATCTAGGTCCTTGGATTTTTATTTTAGTTTCTTTTATTGTTATTTAGAAATTTCTATTTAGGTTTATAAAATATAGAAATAACCAAATACAATGCTCCTATGACTATGCCATATTCCCTCTTTTGTTTGCTCATAGTTATAATCCTGGGTTCAATCTCTCTCTTTAGTCAGATTAGAATTGTCTTCAGGGCCTCTCCTGGGCCATCCTTCTCACTGTCAATCAAAGGACATTGCTGAACACCTTCTCCATGCAGAGCCCTATATCTGACATTGAGAGGGCTCCCAGATGAGGCTCTGCCCTCGGGGAGCTTATATTCTAATGGGAGACACAAGACACATGTTAAATTTGCTATGTATTTAAAGGGTCATATATAATAGAAGTTTACATTTTCATGTACAATATCTTCTGTTCTTTGTATATGGAAATGTTCATTTCATTTATGTTTGTTAAAACAAAAAAAAAAAAAAAAAAGGAGAGAATTAACTATACCAAGTAGCCTATACTTGGGTAGTTAGGTGGCACAGTAAATAGAATGCTGAGTCTGGTGTCAAGAAAACCCAATTTTAAATTAAATCCAGACTCAGACACTTGCTAGCTGTGTAACCCTGAGTGAACCTTTCTTTATATCAGGTTGCTCAACTGTAAAATGTGGATAACAAGAGCATCTACCTCCCAGAGTTGTTCTGAGGATCAAATGAAATATTTGTACAATTCTTAGCACAGTGCCTCACACATAGCAGGGACTTAATAAATGCTTATTTCCTTCCTTCTTTCTTTCCTTCCTTCCTCTCTTCTTTCCTTCCTATGCTACGTGTCCAAAGAACAAGTGCCCTCTGGGGAAGTAAAGACAAGAGGGCTGGAAGTCTTCCTATAGATACACAAAAAAGGCTTAAAATAAAAGAAGAAGGGATTGGGGTGAGGAGGAAAAGATAACATGAACAGAGCTTGGAAAGGTAGAGGCAGATTTAAGAGAAATGGTGACTTTCTGGGTCCAGGTGGAGTGGAGGGAAGAAGTTATCAACTGTGAAGTGTGAATCAGACTTTCTTTGTCTACATCTGCAACTTTTAATTTAATCAACAAAAACCTGAAAACACTCCTACTTAACACTTTATTAGGCATCAAATAAGAGAATTCACAAGTCACTTACTTAAAGAGTTCATACCCTCAGAAACTCAATCCATCAGGAACTTGTGAATCCTTTTGAGAAGAGTTTACATTTTTAGAGGATGAGAGGTGTGAATTCCAGAAACACTGCCCTCCCTGGCCAGTGCTAGGCAATTTGGAAGCTGTGATTGGTTCCTGTGAAGAGGGGAAGGGACAAGAAGTCACTATAAAAGTACTGAACTTCTTCGGCTGGAGAAAGTCTTCTTGAGAGCAGTCTTCAGCTTGAGTCTTCAAGTTGTCTTTGGCTTGAATCTTCAACTTGGAGTTTCAGTTGATGACCTTCCTCTTGGAGGTGACTCTGGACTTGGACCTCAGCTTCGTCTTGGGACCTTGGCTCTTGGACTGTTTCTTGGGAGAGTGAGTAGCTGTCCTTCCTTTCCTGGCTTCTGGAGAGATTGATTCCAGAGAGGCCTTCCCCTCTTGAAGGAGACCATGTAGGTGGAACACCAGGTCCTTCAGTAGAGAGTTAAGGAGCCCTGATAGGGTAGACATCTTCTCTACCCTCTTTTTGTATTTCTCTACTTTTATTCTTTCCACCCTTTTGTAAATAAAAGCCATTAAAAGTCATTTTGACCTGAGGTATAATATTTTAATTGGGTGACCACCATATTCTTTTAGAATTCTCACATATTTAGTCAAACCCTTAATTTAATTGCTTTCACAACTGATTGCCAAGCATCTAAAATAGAGAAGCACCGAGCAAATAGTGGATGCTCATTGTTGATTATCAATTAGTTTTTGGGAGAAGGGGGAAGGGAATGTTGAAAGTGTGATCGGTCCAGTACAAAGAACTATTCAGTGTTGCCTAAAGCTGCCATGCCCTTGAAAGGCCTCTCAGGCCTGGGACTTCCCAATGGAAACTTACTTGCACCTGCAATAAACACAATGAACCCATTAGAAGGAAGCTTTGAGAACTTGTGCTTTGATAAATGAGGAAGCCAGAGAAAAAGCAGCTGGCCAAGCTCCCACATGGGCAAGGGTTTGTTTATCCCAATGATCTGGAATGGAAACCAACAATTCCTGCCCACCCAGACCAGAACATTCTTTGTTCTGAGGTCTCTTCCAGTTCTAACGACCTTTAACCCCCTCCTCTCAGACATTCTATATTCCAAAGACCTTTCCAGCTCTGAGAGTCTAAATTCCAAAGTCCTCTCCCAGTTCTGACATTCCCTGTTGTAAGGGCCTTTCCAGCTCTGACATTTAACATTCTAAAGTTCCTTCCTAATTCTGATATTCAGTATTCTAAGAGTCCTTTTAAACCTAATATTCTATTGTTTTAGGTCCTTCCAGCTCCGATATTCTGCAGTCTAACATTCTGTGCATTAAGAACCCTTTTAGTCCTAACATCTGAGGTCCTAGGTGGCAATATTCTACTTTCTAAGGTCTCTCCTACTCCTTACTTTTTATGCTCTGACTATTTTTCTACCCTATAAGGTGCCTCTGAATCAAACATTCAACATCCCAAGATCTTGAGTCAATCATTTGACCACTTTTGAGTCTGTCTCTCTATCTGTAAACTTAGGGGATGGATTGGCCTCTTAATGGTCCTTTCAATTATAAATCTATAATCCTTTTAGCTCCAATGTTCTATTCCAATGTTCATTTGGTCTGTTAAAAGGACTGATAAAGTAGGTCATTATTGGCATGCCCATTGAGGCCACCCTCTTCCCTTTTCTTATCCCATTGAGGATGGTCTCTTTCTGATAGCCCACTGCTCCCCAGGCCTTAGTGACCGCAAGGCCCTGAACCCACCTTCACACACAGGCCATTCACTGGCCACCAGATATAGGTCACTATCTATACTACTGAGAACCTGAACTCCCTCCAGGAATCAGAAATATGCACACATACATACACACACACACACACACACACACACACACACACACACACACACACACACACACACGCTTCATCTTTCCTACTCACCAACACCCCTTTTCCCTGGAGACCTGCCTACTATCAGCTCCCTCTGTTCTCTGGGGGGAATGGGAAGGAAGAAATGGGGGGGGGAGGGCAAGAACAGTCTAAAAAGAAAATTATAATAATGATAACAATAATAATAATGATTACTGATGTTTATAAAGCACCTTATATTTTGGAAAGAAGTTTGCATATGTTATTTTGTTCAAGATAACTATTCTGTGAAGTGGTTACTATAGCTATCATCCTCATTTTACAAATGAACAAAATGAGGCTGTAAGAGGTTAAATGACTTCCTCTGTGCACAGGAGTTTTTACCCTGGAGCCCATGAGCATGTTTTGTTTTGTTTTTTAATTCAAAAATATTTTATTTTCCCAATTACATATAATAACAATTTTCAACATACATTTTCCAAAATTATGAGATCCAAATTGTCTCTCTCCCTTCTTTCCCTCCCCCTCTGAGAAATGGTAAGCAATTTGATCTGGGTTATACGTGTATTATCATGCAAACATACTTCCCTATTGGTCATTGTTGCAAGAGAATACTCATATAAAACCAAAACCCCCAAATAAGATCATAAATTAACTAACATGAAAGATAGTATATTTTGATATGCATCTGAATCCAACAGTTCTTTCTCTGGAGGTGGATAGCATTCCACATCATAAATCCTTCAGAAATGTCCCGGATCATTGTATTGCTGGGAGTAGCTAAGTCTTTCACAGTTGATCTTATTAAACATTGCTGTTACTGTGTACAATATTCTCCCAGTTCTGCTTATTTTACTCTGCATCAGTTCATGTAAATCTTTCTAGCTTTTAAAAAAATCATCTTGTTTATCATTTCTTATAGCATAATAGTATTTTATCACTAACATATAACCACAAGGTGTTCAGTTTTTCCCTAGTTGATGGACATTCCCTCAATTTCCAATTTTTTGACTCCACAAAAAGAACTGCTATAAATATTTTTGTCCAGAAAGGTCCTTTCCCCTATTTAATAATCTCTTTTGTAAACAGACCAGTTGTGGCATTACAGAATTGAAGAGTAAGCATAGGTTTATAGCCATATGGACAGAGTTCCAAATTGCCCTCCAGAATGATTGGATCAGTTAACAACTCCATTAACAATGCATTAGTGTCCCATCTCCTCCAACGTTTATCACTTCCCTTTATGCCATAACAGCCAGTCCTACAGGTGTGAGGATTTGTTTTAATTTACATTTCTCAGAATTGTTTTACTTTACATTTCTGAAATCAAGAGGGATTTAGAATATTTTTATATGATTATTCATAGCTTTGATTTCTTCATCTGAAAATTGCTCGTTCATATCCTTTGACCATTTGTCAATCAGGGAATGACTTGTATTCTTATAAATTTGACTTACATGAACTTGCTTTTTAAAAAGATTTTGATAATTGTGTTTCAATAAAGTTGTTTCCTTTGTAATCATATATATATATATGTACACATATATATTTATAAAATATCTTTTCTACAAAGGGATCTCTAGGCTTCCTTCACAAGAATGTCAAAGGGGTCCATGATACAAGGTGTCTAGTGTTAGATGAAGCGTTTGAGCTCAGATCTTCCTGACTCAAAATCTGTCACTGTATCCATGATTAAGAAATAAATCACAATCCAAGTGGGCCCTGCAAGAGATTTTTCCCATCCCCCTTAAAGATAATACCTTCCTTTTCAGATCATCTTCCATGAATACTGTATATATCTTACATGTATAGGTTTGGGTTTTTTTGCATGTTGCCTCCCTCATTAGAATACAAACTTTTTTTTTAACCCTTACCTTCTGTCTTAGAATCAATACTGTGGATTGGTTCCAAGGCAGAAGAGTGGTAAAGGCTAGGCAATGGGGGGTTAAGTGACTTGTCCAGGGTCACACAGCTAGGAACTATATGGCCAGATTTGAACCCAGGACCCTAGTCCTGGCTCTCAATCCACTAAGCCACCCAGTTGCTCCCTGAATGTATACTTTTTGAGGGCAAGGATGGTTCTTGCCTTTCTTTCTCTCTCCAAGGCTTAGCACAATACATGGCATGTAGTAGGCATTAAATAAATAGTTGTTGACTAAATGACTGCCAAACTCTTTGCTACTGGATCCCTTTAACCCTCTGGTTGGTTGGAATTTGATCTGAAAGCTCTGACAGCCTTGAGGATTTCTAGAGACTTCTTTCTCTCTATCTGGCCCCATCTGATCTAAGAGTCTATTTCCCTATCTCTTATCAGGCCTTTCCAGTTGCCATCTTCTACCCACAACCCTCCCAGGGGTGAGGCTTCTGAGACAAGAGAGTCGTGCCACCACAGTCACCCACATCCTGGTTCCTCCTCCTCCTCCTGTCTCTCCTTCATAATCAGAAAACTACCTCTTTGAGGGTCTTCAAAAGCCCAGAGTCCTGGGAAGAGTTCCTTCCCCTCTCTGCTGCTCAATGATTGGACCTTGAGGCAGCCCCTCTGTCAGATGTCAAGGAGAGCCACATCCCAAAGCTCCCACTGATCTGTAACCTCCTTAATATGGCTCTTCCTTCCAGGGATACAGATTGAAACCCATCCTTGTCTACTCTCCCTGGAGATTCTCCTCCATGTCTTCCCATAGGATGGACTAGCCACTGATAGCCCAACCCTTCCATTCTCAAATTCTGTGATTCTATTCTGGAAGGTTTCCATTTTCTGTGGTTCTCTTTTTTCATGTTCCTTCAAGTTTTGACATTTTGTGCTCTAAGGTCTCTTTCTACCCTGACATTCTAAAGTTCCTCCCAGCTCTGTTATTCAATATTCTAAGATACCTCATATATCTCTAGGAAGATATGTCCCTTCCAGATGTAACAATCTGTGTTCTAAGGTCATTCGCAGTTCTGCCATTCCATTTTCTAAGGCCCTTCAAACTGACATTCTGTGTATTCTAAGATCCTTTCTATTTCTGATATGCTAAGTTCTAAAGTTTTTTCCAGGCCAGAAAGAAACTTAGACAAGCTTTGAAAGGTACAGGTTGGACTTTGTATATGCTTAAAAGAGAGACATGCTGCTTATTACTGTTTGTCCTTCATTTTCAAAGAGGACAAGTGACATCACAGGGTAATGTGTTGACTCAAAAGTGAATTGGATCAAAGTCATCAGTCTCACTCTCTCTTCCCAGAGTCATCAACATCCATTTGTAAGATGAGTCAAGACAATTGGCAATGGCAGTAGAAGACCTTGGCATCTTTGATGTCAGACCAAGCTCTAAGCGTTCCATAGATCCTGCCAATGGAAGAAATTGTCCTCGTCTGCCCATTCCACTGGGAGAAGTCTTCATGTGCTGGGGTAGACATTCTCTCTAAATCCCTGACACTGGTTTAGCCCATCTATTGAGATGGTTTTACCAGGATGTAGCCATTGTCCATGCTATAGTTTCTTATAGCCCCAGGTGAGAGTTGGGTGAAAGGCAGACATCAAAAGTGACAGAACAACCCTGAAAGGGCTTGGCAAAGTTGGGTGAAAAGTAGGCACCAAAGGTAGATGGCTTGGCAGGCCTTTATACCAGAGGTGCTAGCCCTCCCTGAATACCCCAGACACCCCACATAGAGACTGTAGTTTTGTATAAAATCTTTTTTTCTATTCTATCATATGTGCAACAATGCTTGTATTATTTTGTGTTTAAGTTCAGAATAAAAATAAATTGTAAATAATAGTTTCTTCTCTAGCTAGCATTCTATATTCAAAGGCCCTTCCCGTCTTGACATCTGTGTTATGAAGACCTTCATAGATCTTGGGTTCTTTTCAGCACTTACATTCTAGGATGAGATGAATTCTTCCTATTATTATTGCCCGAACCAGTCACTTGATGCTCAGAATTGACTGCCTTCTGTCATTTCCTACTTGTGTCAGGTGTATGTTTGTCTGTGTGTGTATCTGTGTTTATGACCGTGAGCTCCTCCTGGAGGGCTGTGAGAGAGATCAGGGAGAGCAAGCTGGGATGTCAGAGACAACAGGCAGACACCAAGGGAACAAAATGAAATGCCAATGGCATGGGAGTCCTGAAGATGGTCAGTCAGCTGGATAAAAGGAATCAGCAGAGCATCCAGGGAGATGGATGGTCAAAGAAGAGACAAAGAGGCTAGACAAGCCCCCAGTGAATCACCGGCCAGGTGGGCCCTGCATCAAAAAGTAGAACAGGACTGCAAACTCAGCAGATGCAAAGGAAAGAAGCAGGCTATCAGGCTATGGCCTTGGGATTCCTCTTGTTCTTATTTCCTTTTTTTTAAAACCCAATAATAAGTATCAGTTCCAAGGCTGAAGGACTGTAAAGGCTAGGCAATTGGAGTCAAGTGACTTGCCCAAGGTAACAGAGCAAGAGGGTGTCTGAGGTCAGATTTGAACCCAGGACCTCCTATCTCTAAGCCTGGAGTTCTGTCCACTGAGCTGTCTAGCTGCCCCTCCTCCTGTTCTCTTAAGGACACTAGCTCCTTGGAATTTGGTGAGCAGACTATGCAAGAGAAAGACCCAAAGAAGAATAAATTTCAACAAGAAAAGCAACCTGATCTTCAGCTCATTGTTGGGGCCCTCATGAGATAATAGAGTGACTGACAGAGTCAGAAAGTTTCAGAGCCTCAGTAACCATCCGTTCCCATTTATACTTACAACATGCTCATCACTGGTCAGTCAGTCTTTGTTTAAAGCCTTCCTCCCTCCATTCAGCTCTTGGGTAACTCTCATGGTCCTAGTGAGGTCATACGATGGAGAGAGCACTGGACCTGGAATCATGAAGACTTGATTTCAAGTCCAGTCTCAGACATTTGCTTAGGTTTGTGATCCTGACAAGTCACTTGAGCTCTGTCTGCCTGAGTTTCCTCAAATGTAAAATGGGGATAATAATAGCACTTGCAGGGTTGTTAGGAAAGCTCACATAAGATAGCATTTGTAAAAAGCTAGCATACCTAGTAGGCGCTTTCTAAATGTTTCCTTCCTTTTGTTGTTATGGAAATAATGTTTGTTGTTTTTCAATTGTATCTGACTCTTTTTGATTTAGGGTTTTCTTGGCAAAGATACTGAAATGATCTGCCATTTCCTTCACCATATCATTTTATAGATGAGGAAACAGAGGCAAACAAGGTTCAGTGACTTGCCCAGGTTCACATAGCTAAGAAGAGTCTGAAACCAAATTTGACCTCACAAAAATGAGCCTTTCTGATTGCAAGCCTCCCAATTGCCACCCAACTGCCCCAGTGATAATAATAACTGGTTTTTATATAGCATTCTTTAAGGTTAGCAAAGCATTTTACACATATTATCTCATTTGATCTTCCCAACAGTCCTATGGGTTAAGTGCTATTATCATCCCCATTTTACAGAGGAGCAAACTGAGGCTGAAAGTGGTCAGTTGATTTACCCAGGATCACACAGCTAGTGACTATCTAAGGCAGGATTTGAACTTAGTTCTTCCTTACTCCAGATTCCACACTCTATTCACCCCATAACACTTGACTACTTAAAATTCAAGTCTTTCTGACTTCAAGTCTAATTTGCCTGAGCTCCACGGACCTCCAGATCAGACCCATAGCTATAACCTGGTCGCACTCTATTACCACCTATCTGGCTAGGTAAGAATTTTCTTGGATTGCTATGCCAGTTATTGCTCTGATTCATTTCCAGGTTCTATTTCTTCTTCTTTTCTATGATTAGCTTCTGTCTCCAGTAGAGTCAGATCATGCCTCCGAGAGACTCTAGAGGAGCCCTAGGGAAAGGAGCAAGATAGTTGGGATCCCATCTAGAATGAAGCTAATAATAACAAATAACATTCAAGACCAAGCAAGAGTTAGAAAAAAATTACAAAATGTAAAATAAATAATTTTGATTACACTAAATTAAAAAGGTTTTGTACAAACAAAACCAATGCAACCAAAATTGTATGGGAAGCAACAAATTAGGAAAAATCTTTATAACAAAAACCTCTGACGAAGGTCTAATTATTCAAATTCATAAGGAGGTAAATCAATTGTACAAAAAAAATCAAGACATTCCCCAATTGATAAATGGGTAAGGGACATGAATAGGTGATTTTCAGATAAAGAAATCAAAACTATCAATAAGCACATGAAAAAGTGTTCTAAATCTCTTATAATTAAATTACAAACCTAAATCTCTTATAATCAAAGCAATTCTGAGGTGCCATTTCATGCCCAGCAGATTGGTTAACATGACAGCAAAGGAAAATAATAAATGTTGGAGGGGATGTGGCAAAATTGGGACATTAATAAATTGCTGGTGGAGTTGTGAATTGATCCAACCATTTTAAATGGCAATTTGGAACTATGGCCAAAGAGCTTTAAAAGATTGCCTTCCCTTTGATCCAGCCATACCACTGCTGGGTTTATATCCAGCACTGATAATAAGAAAAAGACTTATACAAAAATATTTATAGCTGCGCTCTTTGTGGTGGCAAAAAATTGGAAAATGAGGGGATGCTCTTCAATTGAATGGCTGAACAAATTATGGTATCTGTTGGGGATGGAATACTATTGAGCTAAAAGGAATAATGAACTGGAGGAATTCCATGTGAACTGGAACAACCTCCAGGAATTGATGCAGACTGAAAGGAGGAAAACCAGGAGAACCTTATACAAAGAGACAGATACATTGTGGCATAGTCGAATGTAATGGATTTCTCTACTAGCAGCAATGCAAATATGTTCCAAGACATTTCTGAGGGAATTATTTTTTTTTTAAGACTTTGAATTTTTATTTTTTAGAAAATTTTTCCATGGTTACATGATTCATGTTCTTATTC
Source organism: Gracilinanus agilis (assembly GCF_016433145.1). NCBI lineage: Eukaryota > Metazoa > Chordata > Mammalia > Didelphimorphia > Didelphidae > Gracilinanus > Gracilinanus agilis. The sequence goes on from NC_058132.1 coordinate 69,498,768, forward strand.
TCCCCTCCACCCCACCCCCAACCACCACCACCCTACCCCACCCACATAGCCGACGCTCATTTCCACTGGTTTCTTCATGTGTCATTGATCAAGACCTGTTTTGATATAGTTGCAGATAGTTGCACTGGGATGGTCGTTTCGAGTCTACATCCCCAATCATGTCCATCTCAACCCAAATGTTCAAGCAGTTGTTTTTCTTCTGTGTTTCTACTCCTGTAGTTCTTCCTCTGAATGTGGATAGCCCTGAGGGACTTATGAGAAAGAACACTATCCACATCCAGAGAAAGAACTGTGGGAGCAGAAACACAGAAGAAACACAACTGCTTGCTCACATGGATTGATGGGGATATGATTGGGGATGTAGATCCTAAACAACCAATGACACATGTAAAACCCAGTGGAATTGTGCATCAGCTATGGAAGGGGGCTGGGAGGAGGGGAGGGAAAGAACATGAATCATGCAACCATGGAAAAATTTTATTAATTAATCAATTAAATTAAAAATTAACAATAACATTCAAGTAATATCTTAAAGTTACATATACCACCAAGGGTTGCCTATATGTACAAAGTGTAACAGAATTGGCTTCAGTATTACTAGATTCAAATTCTACTTTCCATAAATACTAGCTGTGTGACTATTGGGTAAACTACTTCACCCAGTGATTTGACTTTCTGACTTTTAAATTGGGGATTAAAAACACTTGTGATGCCCATTTTACAGGCCATAAGTACTATAGAAATAAGCATTATTATTTAGATCTGATTGTGTTGTGGTTTTTATTAAGTATTTAATATTTTATTTTTTTAGAAAAATTTTCCATGGTTACATGATTCTTGTTTTTACTTTCCCTTTCACCCCCCTTTCCCACCCCCCCCATATCCAATGCGCATTTCCACTGGTTTTAACATTTGTGATCAATCAAGACTTATTTACATATTATTGATAGTTGCATTAGTGTGGTCGTTTTGTGTCTACATCCCCAACCATGCCTGCATAAACCCATGTGTTCAAGTGGTTGTTTTTCTTCTGTGTTTCCACTCCTGCAGTTTTTCCTCTGAATGTGGGGAGCATTCTTTTCCATAAATCCCTAAGAATTGTCCTGGGTCATTGCATTACTGCTAGTACCTCTGTCAGAGTTTTTTGTTATAAAGATTTTTTTCCCAGTTTGTTGTTTCCCTTCTGATTTTGGTTGCATTGTTTTTGTTTGTGCAAAACCTTTTTTTAATTTAATATAATCAAAATTATTTATTTTACATTTTGTAATTTTTTCTAACTCTTGCTTGGTTTTAAAATTTTCCCTTTCCCATAGATCCGACAGGTATACTATCCTATGTTCACCTAATTTTCTTATAGTTTCCTTCTTTATATTCAAGTCATTAACCCATTCTGAATTTATCTTGGTGTAGGGTGTGAGATGTTGATCTAAACCTAATCTCTCCCAAATTGTTTTCCAATTTTCCTAGCAGTTTTTGTCAAATAGTGGATTTTTGTCCCAAAAGTTGGGCTCTTTGGGTTTATCATACACTGTCTTGCTGACATCACTTACACCAAGTCTATTCCACTGATCCTCCCTTCTGTCTCTTAGCCAGTAACATATAGTTTTGATGACCGCGGCTTTATAGCATAGTTTAATATCTGGCACTGCTAGGCCACCTTCCTTCACTTTTTTTTTTCATTATTTCCCTTGATATTCTTGATCTTTTGTTGTTCTTCCAAATGAACTTTGTTATAGTTTTTTCTAATTCAGTAAAAAAAGTTTTTTGGTAGTTTGATAGGTATGGAACTAAATAGGTAAATTAATTTGGGTAGAATGATCATTTTTATTATGTTAGCTCATCCTATCCATGAGTAATCAATGTTTTTCCAATTGCTTAGATCTAGTTTTAATTGTTTAGAAAGTGTTTTGTAGTTGTGTTCGTATAATTCCTGTGTTTGTTTTGGTAGATAGATTCCTAAGTATTTTATATTATCTAGGGTGATTTTAAATCTTTCTCTTTCTAACTCTTATTGTTGTAATGTGTTGGAAATATATAGAAAGGCTGATGATTTATGTGCATTTATTTTGTATCCTGCAACTTTGATAAAGTTGTTGATTATTTCTATTAGCTTCTTAGTTGATTCTCTAGGATTTTTTTAAGTAGACCATCATATCATCTACAAAGAATGATAGCTTAGTCTCCTCATTGCCCATTTTAATACTTTCAATTTCTTTTTCTTCTCTAATTGCTACTGCTAGTGTTTCTAGTACACTGTTAAATAATAGAGGTGATAGTGGGCATCCTTGTTTCACTCCTGATCTTATTGGGAAGGCTTCTAATTTATCCCCATTGCACATGATGCTTGTTGATGGCTTTAGATATATACTGTTTATTATTTTTAGGAAAGGTCCTTCTATTCCTATACTGTCTAGTGTTTTCAATATGAATGGAGGTTATATTTTGCCAAAGGCTTTTTCAGCATCTATTGAGATAATCATGTGGTTTTTGTTGGTTTGCTTGTTGATATGGTCAATCATGTGAATGGTTTTCCTGATGTTGAACCATCCTTGCATTCCTGTATAAATCCCACCTGATCATAAGGAATAACCCTTGTGATCATTTGCTGGAGTCCTTTGCTAGTATTCTGTTTAAGATTTTTGCATCTATATTCATTAAGGAGATTGGTCTGTAACAGTTTTCTTTCTCTGTTTTTGATCTATCTGGTTTTGGGTTCAGTACCATATTTGTATCATAAAAGGAATTTGGTAGAACTCCTTCTTTGCTTATTATGTCAAATAGTTTGTAGAGTATTAGAATTAGTTGTTCTCTAAAGGTTTGATAGAATTCACTTGTGAATCCATTTGGTCATGGGGATTTTTTCTTAGGGAGTTCTTTGATGGCTTGTTCAGTTTCTTTTTCTGATATGGGATTATTTAAGTATTCTATTTCTTCTTCTGTTAATCTAGGCAATTTATATTTTTGTAAATATTCAACCATCTCACCTAGATTGCTGTATTTATTATCATATAATTGCGCAAAATAGTTTTTAATGATTCCCTTGATTTCCTCTTCATTAGAGGCGAGGTCTCCCTTTTCATCTTTGATACTATCAATTTGGTTTTCTTCTTTAGGAATTTGGATGATATGCCATTTGGTGCATACATGTTGAGTTACTGTTATTTCCTCATTGTCTATACTGCCTTTTATCAGGATGTAATTACCTTCCCTTTCTCTTTTAATCATATCTATTTTTACTTTGGCTTTGTCAGAAATCATGATCGCCACTCCTGCCTTTTTTGTCTTATTTGAAGCCCAAAAGATTTTGCTTCAGCCCTTGACCTTAAACCTGCATATGTCCACCCGCCTCATATGTGTTTCTTGTAAACAACATATGGTAGGATTTTGGTTTCTAATCCACTCTGCTATTTGCTTCTGTTTTATGGGAGAGTTCATCCCATTCACATTCAGAGTTATAATTATCAGTTGTGTATTCCCTAACATTTTGGTATCCTCTCCTAGTTCTACCTCTTCTTCTTATGCTATTTCCTTTTAAACCAGTGCTTTGTTTTAGACCAGTCCCCCTTGTCCCCTCCCTTGATTTACTTCCCTTTCCACCCCCTCCCTTATTATTCCCCTATTTTTATTTTTTTTGAGGTCTAATGAATTCCCTCCCCCTTCTCCTCCCCTTCCTTTTTTGACCTCCCCATTCCCCTGCTCCCCTTGGTTTATCCCTTCTGACTTTCTCAGTAGGGCTAGATAGAGTTCTATATCCCAATGTATATAGCTACTCTTCCGTCTCAGGGTTAATTCCACTGAGAGTAAGATTTAAATATTACCTCTTAATGCTCTCTTCCTCTCCTTCTTATAATACTATTCATCCCCTCCCCTTCTCATGCTCTCTTTGTGTGGTATAGAATATCCTATTTTTCTTATTCATTCAAGTTTCTCTTAGTGTCACCTACTATTCGCCCCCCTCTTTTTTTCCCCACCCCATCTCATCTTAGACCATTTAGTGCCCCAACCTCTCCCTAGAAGAATAATTCTTCTAATTACTATAATAGTGAATGCCATTTTTGAAAATTACACGTAACATTTCTTCACATAGGAATACAAATAATTTGATGTTATTAAAGCCCTTAAAGAGGCAAATTTAAAAATAACAGTTTTCTTTCTTTTCCCTCTGTTTCTTATTTACCTTTTCATGTTTCTCTTGATTTTTGTGGTTGGATATAGAACTTTCCATTTAGTCCTGGTCTTTTCTGTGCAAATACTTGGAAATCTTCTATCTTGTTGAATACCCATACTTTCCCCTGGAAGTATATAGCCAGTTTTGATAGGTAGGTGATCCTTAGTTGTAGATCCAGTTCTCTTGCCTTTCTGAATATCATAATTCAAGCCTTGCGGTCTTTTAGTGTAGAGGCTGCCAGATCCTATGTGATCCTGATTGGTGCTCCTTGATATCTGAATTGTCTCTTTCTGGCTTCTTGTAATATTTTTTCTTTTACTTGGAAGCTCTTGAATTTGGCTATTATATTCCTGGGGGTTGTCTTTTCAAGGTTTAGTGTAGAGGGTGATCTATGGATCCTTTCAATATCTATATTGCCCTCTTGTTGTAGAACTTCAGGGCAGTTTTGCTGAATAATTTCTTTTAGTATGGAGTCCAAATTTCTATTAATTTCTGCTTTTTCAGGAAGACCAATGATTCTCAAATTGTCTCTTCTAGACCTGTTTTCTTGGTCTATTAACTTCTCATTGAGATATTTCATGTTTCCTTCTATTTTGTCAGTCTTTTGACTTTCCTTTATTAATTCTTGTCTTGTGAGATCATTGGCTTCTAAATTGCCCAATTCTAGCATTTAGAGACTGGTTTTCAGCTAAAATCTTTCGGTTTTCCTTTTCAATCTGGTCTATCTGGTTCTTCAAGGCTTCCAGGTGGTCATTTCTGGTCTTCAATTTGCTTAATAATTCATTTGATTTCTGAGCCTCACTTTCCAATTGCAAAATTCTGCCTTTTAAACTGTTATTTTCTTTCCAGATCTCTTCCATCTTTCTCGTGATCTCAGATTTGAACTCTTCAAGATCTTGTGACCCATTTTCATTTTTTTGGGAAGGTTTAGATTTCTTTGTTTACCTCCTCTGTTTTTTGGGTTTTTTCTGTGCAGAAGTTATCAAGTGTTAGATATTTTTCTTTGTCTTCTTGTTTATTTCTTGGGCTTTGCTTGGCATCATTGTGCTTTATCCCCCAGAAGTCTGAGTAAGGCAATCTGATTCCCTTTGTATGGAGTTAGGGAGCAGTTTTTGCCTGAGGCTACTTTGTGAGTCTCCTGGTTTCTCTGGGGACCCATCTGGGTCTCTGGTCTAGCTGTTTTCAGGGTTGAGCCCTCATGTTCCTAGCCAGCTGCCCAGAGCCCAGAACTTGGCCCACATTTGCTCCTCTACCTGGGGTTTTCCCCTGAGTCTGAGAGCACTGGGTGCTGCTGCTGCCTCTCTCAGCCCCACTCCAGTGTCCAAGGTCAGAGTTTTCCAGCCTCCTGGGGTCTCTGGTCTAGCTGTTTTCAAGGTCAAGCCCCCATGGTCCTAGCCGGCTGCCCAAAGCTGGGAACTTGGCCCATGCTTGCTCCACCACATGAGGTTTCCCACCCTGAGTCTGAGCATGCTGCGAGCTGCTGCTGCCTCTCTCAGCCCCACTCCCTTGTCCAAGGTCTGAGTTTTCCAGTCACCTGGGATCTCAGGTCTTGCTGCTCTCAGGGGCAAGCTTCTAGTGGTGCCAGTTAGCTACCAAGGAGCTAGATTTTGTACCCCCACTGGCTCTAACTCTGGAGCGCAGCCTCTGCCTCTGGTACTGTGGGTGGGGTGGGGGAGGGGTGATCCACTAGAGTTTTGATGGGAGCTATTTCCCCACCTTATAGTGCAGAAGTGCCCAAATCCCAAGTACCTGCAATACTGTGCCCTATTGTGGGGTTCCTTCTTTCATCTGGATTTTGTTTTCTTGTCCTCTGGAGGTATGCTTTATCTGTTTGTAAGGAGAGGAAGTTGCCCTGCCTCTACTCTGCCACCATCTTAACCCAGAAGTCTGTTTTTTTTTTTTTAACTCTAGTTTGAAAATTGTGGTTTCTATGGTTGTGGATTCATAAGAGAATCAAAAGTGCTTGGAAACTATCTACTCAATGGCTAATTTTTTGCTCAGTCATTTTTGCACCCAACTCTTCATGATCCTATTTGGGGCTTTGTTGCAAAGAGACTAGAGTGGTTTGTGATTTTCTTCTCCAGTTCATTTTATAGATGAAGAAACTGAGGCAAATAGTATTAAATGACTTGCCCAGGGTCATACCACTAACAAGTGGCTGAAGTCAGATATGAACTAAAAAAGATGAGTTGTCCTGACTCCAGGCCTGGTACCCTATATCCACTGTGCCACCTAGCCATCTGGTAGATAACTAGATGTCCCCTAAACTTCCTACGTGTACATAGTTTTCCCCAGAGCTGATGCCTTCTCATTTGAGCCATGCTCATTGGAACTAGGGATAATTCTCTTTCCTCATTTGTTCAGTCATGGTTTCAGCTATCAGGAAAATTTGGGGCCCAAGTGAGGGAGGGAAGACACACAACACATTCTTTAGTCAGATATAGATCTAAGCAGTTTACTCAAGGGAAGAAACTGTTTCAAGGAGTAGACCTCCTGTAAGCAGAGAATAGACAATGAATTCAAGGGAGAATAAACCCAGGTAACCAAGAATTAATGGTAAAGAGAAGTAGATGCTGAGAATCCAACTGAGCAACCCACTCATCAAAGCCTAGGACAGAGTTACACAAGAACTCTATGAGTAAAGAAAGGAAATTGAGGCCCTGCAAAATGGAAGATATGAGTTGCCATGGCCACATGGCTTCCTTACGTATGCACTTCACTTATATCATATGCTAAATTTATGCTTATTCTTCCTCTGGATTCTGTATGTTTTTGTAGAAAAGTACATCCCAGTTTTGTCTTCAATTGTTGGGGTATTTTTCGAGGGCAGCAGGCAGTTCTTTTTAGTTACTATTGTTGCTATGCCATTTTAATAAATGCTCTTCCTTTGAGCTAATTACACCTCCTGGCTGACAGCTAAGAAGCTCACTAATGGGGGCTTGGGAGCTATAATTCAAGGAATGCATTCCCACAAAGTAGCCTTTAAAGTTTGAGGTACCAGTTACTCTCTAAACACGTAACCCATAATCTTTTTTTTCTTTTCTTTTTTTAAAAATTAATTAATTAATTATGAAAAATTTTCCATGGTTACATGATTCATGTTCTTTCCCTCCCCGCTTCTGTAGCCAACAAGCAATTCCAGTGGCCAAACCACATTCTTGAGTTCAAGTTGGGAGAGAGAGCAGGTTTAATGCCACATACTGTAACACATAACAATAACAAATCACATTCCTTTAAAGTTCTATTATGTTCCCTAAGCCATGGCAGCCCCCCAAACTAGCTCAGTCTTCAATAATAAAACCATTACATCAAGAATGAGGGACATGGCCTTTGACAAAATACAGCATCCATTCCTATTGGAAACATTGAAAAGTATAGGAATAGAAGGACCCTTCCTAAAAATAATAAACAATATATACCTAAAACCATCAACAAGCATTATATGCAATGGGAATAAATTAGAAGCCTTCCCAATAAGATCAGGAGTGAAACAAGGATGCCCATTATCACCTCTATTATTCAACATAGTACTAGAAACACTAGCAATAGCAATTAGAGAAGAAAAAGAAATTGAAGGTATCAAAATAGGCAATGAGGAGACTAAGCTATCACTCTTTGCAGATGATATGATGGTTTACTTAAAAAATCCTAGAGAATCAACTAAGAGGCTGGTAGAAATAATCAACAACTTTAGCAAAGTGGCAGGATACAAAATAAATGCACATAAATCATCAGCATTTCTATACATTTCCAACACATTAGAACAGCAAGAGGTAGAAAGAGAAACACCATTTAAAATCACCCTAGACAATATAAAATACTTGGGAATCAATCTAACAAAACAAACACAGCTATTATACGAAAACAACTATAAAACACTTTCCAAACAAATAAAACTGGACCTCAACAATTGGAAAGCATTAACTGTTCATGGGTAGGATGAGCTAACATAATAAAAATGACAATTCTACCCAAATTAATTTACCTATTTAGCACCATACCTATCAAATTACCAAAAAACTTCTTTACTGAATTAGGAAAAACTATAACAAATTTCATTTGGAATAACAAAAGATCAAGAATATCAAAGGAAATAACGAAAAAAAAAATGTGAAGGAAGGGGGCCTAGCAGTACCAGATATCAAACTATACTATAAAGCAGCAGTCATTAAATCAATATGGTACTGGCTAAGAGATAGAAGGGAGGATCAGTGGAATAGACTCGGGGTTAATGATGTCAGCAAGACAGTGTATGATAAACCCAAAGAGCCCAACTTTTGGGACATGAATCCACTATTTGACAAAAACTGCTGGGAAATTTGGAAAACAATATGGGAGAGATTAGGTTTAGATCAACATCTCACACCCTACACCAAGATAAATTCAGAATGGGTGAATGACTTGAATATAAAGAGGGAAACTATAAATAAGTTAAGTGAACACAGAATAGTATACTTGTCAGATCTCTGGGAAAGGAAAGATTTTAAAATCAAGCAAGAGTTAGAGAAAGAGTTAGAGAAAATTTAATGGTTTTGATTATATTAAGCTAAAAAGCTTTTGTACAAACAAAAACAATGTAGTCAAAATCAGAAGGGAAACAACAAATTGGGAAAAAATCTTTATAACGAAAAACTCTGACAGGGGTCTAATTACTCAAATATACAAGGAGTTAAATCAATTGTATAAAAAATCAAGCCATTCCCCAATTGATAAATGGGCAAGAGACATGAATAGGCAATTTTCAGGTAAAGAAATCAAAAGTATCAATAAGCACATGAGAAAGTGTTCTAAATCTCTAATAATTAGAGAAATGCAAATCAAAACAACTCTGAGGTATCACCTCACACCTAGCAGATTGGCTAAAATGAAAGAAGGGGAGAGTAATGAATGTTGGGGGGGAATGTGGCAAAATCGGGACATTGATGCATTGCTGGTGGAGTTGTGAACTGATCCGGCCATTCTGGCTGGCAATCTGGAACTATGCCCAAAGGGCTATAAAAGACTGCCTGCCCTTCGATCCAGCCATACCATTGCTGGGTTTGTACCCCAAAGAGATCATAAACAGACTTGTACAAAAATATTTATAGCTGTGCTTTTTGTAGTGGCAAAAAACTGGAAAATGAGGGGATGTCCTTCAATTGGGGAATGGATGAACAAACTGTGGTATATGCGGGTGATGGAATACTATTGTGCTAAAAGGAATAATAAACTGGAGGAATTTCATGCAAATTGGAGAGACCTCCAGGAAGTGATGCAGAGCGAAAGGAGCAGAGCCAGAAGAACATCGTACACAGAGACTGATATACTATGGTAAAATTGAATGTAATGGGCTCCTGTACCAGCAGCACTGCAATGACACAAGACAGCTCTGAGGGATTTATGGTAAAGATGCTACCCACATTCAGAGGAAGGACTGCAGGAGAGGAAACATATAAGATAAACAATTGCTTGAATGCATGGGCTGAGGCGGACATGAATACGAAATAGACCCTGAACAAGGACACATGTTACAACCAGTGGAAATGTGCGTTGGCCATGGGTGGGGGGAGAGTGGGGGGGTGAAGGGGAAAGTAGGGGCATAAAGTATGTAAACAGGTTAAAAAAGAATATTAATAAATATCTAATTAAAAAAAAAGAATGAGGGACATGGTACTGTTGCTAGCCTATGAGCTCATCAAATCATTTCTCAAATATTTTGTTCCATTTGGAATATTGTATTTTGAGAAGCTGGAGAATATCCAGAGAGAGGAGACCAAGGCAGATGAAAGTTTACAGACCATGCCATATGAAGTTTCCCTAAAAGAACTAGCTGGGGGAGGCAGCTGGGTAGCTCAGTGGATTGAGAGCCAGGCCTAGAGAAAAGAGGTCCTGGGTTCAAATCTAGCTTCAGACACTTCCTAGCTGGGTGACCCTGGGTAAGTCACTTAACCCCCATTGCCTACCCCTTACCACTCTTCTGCATTAGAACCAATATAAAGTATTGATTCTATGATGGAAGATACTGGTTTATTATTATTATTATTATTTTTAAACCCTTGTACTTCGGTGTATTGTCTCATAGGTGGAAGATTGGTAAGGGTGGGCAATGGGGGTCAAGTGACTTGCCCAGGGTCACACAGCTGGGAAGTGGCTGAGGCCGGGTTTGAACCTAGGACCTCCTGTCTCTAGGCCTGACTCTCACTCCACTGAGCTACCCAGCTGCCCCCAAGATACTGGTTTTAAAAAAAGAACTAGCTATGTTTGCCCTGGAGAAAATAGGACTTGTGGGGAGAGGTGTAAAAAAGAAGGGGGACTTTGTAATTATTTTCAAATATTTGAAGTGTTATCATGTGGAAGCAAGATTAAACTTGTTCTCTTTGGACCCAAAGGATGGAAGCAGGAGCAATCAGCAGAAGTTGCAGAGAGGTCAGTTTCATCTCCAGAAATTAATGCTATCTAAAAAGTGAAATGGGATGCCTCAGTGGGAAGTGAGTTCCCAATAGCGGTACACTGATGAATATTTAACAACCAGCTCTCTAGAGGGGAAATGTATTCATGACACTCTTAAGTCTGATCTGCATTACTAACATTTTCTCCATTGCTTTCTTAGGTCTTTACTATCAATAAAACAATAAATCAAGCCCTAATGTTAGAGAGGTATAAATACTCACACTGAATATTGAACAATTAGCTGCTCTTTTAAACTTGTTTGAGCTGGCTCTAGAACACCTCTGATTCCCAACCATCAGAAGTGAACAAGTGAACAATTCATATTTACTTTGTATGTATTCCATATATACTTATTATGTTTCTTCCCCATAAAAGGTAAGTTCCCTGAGGACAGGGATGATATTACTTTGTCTTTGTATTCCCAAAGCTTAGTATACTGCCTGGCATATAGTAGGGGCAGAACAAATATTTATTCATTGATTAATTGTAAAAGCAATTCTTGATCAGGTATAGGTGACCTCTGAGATCTCTTCTAACATTTAGCTCTCTGGACCTCAGTTTCTCAAATTGATGGGGTAGGACTAGGTGATTTCCAAGGTCCCTCCCATGCTTGACATTCTCTATTTTAACCATCTATAAAGTCTTCACCCATCATTTTTAGCAGTCGGATAACATAAACCTGGTGTTGCTCAAACACTGGTCTGCATGAGCTAATATTTATCCAAGGTTGGTTTCCTTTGGCTCAGGTTCCCAGGGGCCAGTGTTTGCTCTGATGTTTGCTCTGGCCCAGGGCTCCCACACCTTTCTCTAGCCAGAGGACCTCATTTGCGTCCATCAGTGTTCCAGGAGATGGATGAGGGGACCCTGTATGCTATGCTGGGAGGAATAGATTCTGGGATCCAGCCAACTTATACAAACACGTAAATCTTAAGGGGGCTATATCAGGAGTCACTGATCTTGAAGCATACTGGTTTAAAAAGGAATGAGGAGTATTAAACACCCCCTTCTTTCCTAGTCTCCATCTTGATGCTAACTTGTTCACCTTGGAGACCATCTATCCCCATCAGCCAATCAAAAATCATTTATAAAATCCTTACTTTGTGCCAGGTATTGTGGTAGGCATTGAGAATACAAAGGAAAAATAAAAATGGTTCCTGCCCTTGAGTACCTTACATTCTAATTGGGGAAACAACTTGCACAGAAAAAAGGACAGGTAATATAAGGTATAGACAGGATAGATGCAAGATAGCCATAAAGGAGAAAGCACCAAGAACTGGGGAGACCAGAGAAGGGCTCCTGAAAAAGATATCATTCCAGCTGAACCTTGAAGGAAGCCAAAGGTCTAGAGTCCAGTGATTCCCAAACTTTTTTGGCCTACCGCCCCCTTTCCGGAAAAAAAATATTATTTAGCCACTGGAAATTAATTTTTTTTACATTTTAATAGCAATTAATAGGAAAGATAAATGCACTTGTGACCATCACCACACCCCTGGATCACTGCAGCACCCAGCAGGGGCAGTAGCACCCACTTTGGGAATCACTGGTCTAGACCTTCATTTTACTTAAAAGTAAAGTGAGGCAGGCCAAGCAGAAGGGTCTTATGTGCATAGGTTCATTGTAAGAAGTGGCAAAAATGATAGATTCAGAGAAGCCCAGGAAGGCTTCTATGAAGTGATGCAAAGTGAAGTGAGCAGGACCAGGAGACCAATTTATACAATGACTACAAGAATGTAAATGAAAACAATTCTGAAAGACAAGAATTCTTACTAATGCAATGATTTATCATGATTTCTAAAGGCAAATGGTACAACATGCTTCCCAACTTTTGGCAGAGAAATTATTCACTTGAGGTAAGAATGAGCCTGACGTTTCCAGATTAAAACAATGTTTAGGATTGTTTTGCTTGACTAGGTTTTTGTTATAAGAAGATTTCTTCTTGTGTTAGGGTGACTGGGAGGAGGGACAGTGAGGGAAGGGAAGAGGAGACTAGGTTGCTGAGGAGAGATGGGGAGACTTGGTGGATAGTGATACAAAAAGGTCCTTCAAAGTTGGAAGGAAACAGAAGTTGGAAAGTTGTAAGAACACAGAAATACAGAAAATAAACAAAGAATATACTAAGTAAATGCAAATGGAATGCATGAACCAATAGAGGGATCAGGAAAGACCCCTTGGAGGAAATGGTCCTTGTATTGAACTCTAAAAATGACTAGGGATTTCAAGAAGTAGAGGTTAGGAGAAAGGACATTCCACTCATGATGAATAGTCTTTGCAAAAGCTTGGAAATAGGAGAAGGAAGGCTGTTTAGAGAGAACAGAAAGCAGACCGGTTTGTCTGGAACCAAAAGGATATTAGTGTGCAGTAAGCCTAAAAAGGTAGACTGAAGCCAGATTGTAAAGGATTTTAAATGTCAAACTGAGAAGTCCAGAAGGGATTCTAGTGGCAATAGGGAGCCCCTGGAGCTTCTTGAGCAAGAAATTGAAAAAAGTCAAATGTGTTTCAGGGAGATCATTTAAGCAGTTATGTAGAGAATGGATTGTAGCAGGGACAGATTGGAAAAAAGGGAAATAACTTGCTCTAGACCAAGTGAGAGGTGATAAAGTTCCAACATAACATAATGGCTGTGAATAGAGAGAGGAAGACATATTACCTATGTTGGCAAACCTATGGCAGGCATTCCAGTGGAGGCTGCTCTCCTTCCCCTTTCCACTGCACTTGAGGACATTTTTCACAACATCTGCCACTCTACCTAGCAGCTCAATGAGAGTGCTTCCTCCCTTCCCCGAATGGGGTAAGGCAGGGGCTCACATGTGGATTGAAGGTTGCTGCTTAGGTACTTGGTCTCTAAAAGTTTCACCATCACTGCTCTAGTCAGAAACAGAGAAACTGAGAGAATAGGTGGATGTAGGGAGAAAGATAAAAGAGTTTTGTACTGGATATGTAGAGTTTGAGATGCAGCTGCACTATTCAGGTAGAGATGTCTGGCAGACAATTGCTAATAAAGGACTATAGTTAAGGAGCTTGAATAGGGCAGTATGTGTAGATCTGGCAATTATTCATCTTCCTAGAGAAATAACTGGACTCATTTGGACCTGATGAGATCACCAAGAGAGGAGAGAAGGAGAAAAGAGCTCAGAAGAGTCTTCACACAAAGGAAATGATAATCCCACAAAGGAAACTGAGAAGGCACAGTCAAATGGGTAAGAGGAGAACGAGAAGAATGCAATGTCCCAAAAACCAAAGGAAGTGAAAAAGTTCTGTTTTAGAACTTCATGCTTCATATGGATCAATAATGTGGTGTGCAGCCAGAAAAACTCATTCAATCTTAGGTACAGACAGAGGTGCATAATATCCAGGAGATGATAACCTTACTGTCTTCTGCCTTCGTTAGACAATAGATGGAGTATCATATTCAGGTCTGTGAATATTGTAAAAATGATAGACAAGCAGAGGAAGGTATCCAGCATAGTGAGGTTATTGGAACATGCCAAAGAAGAATCAGTCAAAGAAACTGGAGATGTTTAGACAATAGGAAAGAAGACTTAAGGGAATTATAACATATCTTCACATAGTTGAAGAGCTATCATGGAGAACTGGGGTTCCTCGTGTTTTTCTTGGCCAGATGTTACATTGCTATGAGAAAAAGTTTGGTGACCAATAGAGAGATCTGAAAGTGAAATGAGCTGTTCTGGGAATCGGTGGTTTTCTCTTCACCCAAGCAAAGGCTGGATAACCACTCAATGGTTGGAATACCCATTCCCAAATTCCTATCATTTCTCTTTGGAAATGTGTCTCTTAGGAGCACTTTACCTTGGATCCCAATTAACATCTTGTTCTCTTTAGGTCAGAAAGTGAAGGTCACATCAACTTACATATGGAAAGGTACAAAGGAAATTCACTGAAGACAGAACTGGAAGGGCTGACTTCTCAGGATGGATAACTAAGAAGCAATGGAGAGGTCATTGTTGAGTCCTTTGGGCTCAGAATATATAAGATATGCTGATTCTCTCTATTCCTCTCCCTTTCCCCCTCTCTCCCTCCCTTCTTGTGCGCTGTCTCTCTGTCTCTTTCAGACACATCATGGTTGATCAGTTGCCATGTGTCCTCATCCCTCTCATCTCTGTCAACAACGGCTAGCATTTCTATAGCAATTTAAGGTAGGCAAGGTGCTCTCCATGTGTTATTTCATTTGGTCTTCCCAACAGTCCTATGAGGGAGATTCTATTGATGCCCTTATTTCGCAGGTCAGGAAACTAAGGTTAAATGACTTGTCCAAAGTCACACAGAGTAAGTGTCTGAGGCAAGATGTGATTCCAAGTGTTTATGACTCCTCGTCTAGTATTCTAAACTCTATGCCACCTTTCTGCTACATACAAGTCCCATGCCACCCTGCCTTGAGAGACTTCCTAAACTTCTGAAATGGAATTGCCCCTATCCAAGGTGATATGGCCATACTGCAGAGATATCCATAGACTCATAAGTAACACAATTCAATTAATTTTCACATTGTGAGAATGTGGGACCCATCCATGGATACTTCATTACATCTGTTATCCTCAGGATCCGGAGCAGAGCTCTACATAGGTATTTAACAAATACTTAATAAATATTGGCTGCATAATTGTTGAACTGGCTCTATCCATATAAACCTCAGGGTTCTTCATTTGCCTCACCTGGAAAATGTGGGATTCGGGCTCCATAGTCTCCAGGGTGTCTTCCAAAACTACATTCAACCTTCAAAGTTTCCTTCAATCCCCAACATATATATTCTCTTCCAGCTAGAACATTCTAACTGGGATATTCTAGCTGGAAAAAATTGTTTCCTTTTCCCTAATATGGACCTTTCCAGAGATTCTGCCCAGCTCTGTAAATCCGGGAGCCTGGAGTGACCACCTTATCATACTGTATGGTGGGCACAACAGTATCTCCATTTCCATATCACAATGGCAGAACAGGGTGTTGGAAAATAAAATTGACCTATGCTGGACCCCATCCAGGGCTGGGAACTTCAGGATGAGCACAGACAGGAGGATCCTTGCCCCTTGCCAACCTCAGAGCACAACAAGGCTATAAAAAGATAGTGGTCCGTGGCTTTGCCCAGAAATGTGGGCTAGGACAGTGTTTATTTGGATAAAGGCTGGGAATCATGGGCTAAATTATCTCTAAATATGTTAAACTGCCAAAAGTTTTGGCTCCTGCTTGAGAATAACCTTCAGCAAATGTAAATCTGCTCTCCATCACCTAAAGGACCAAAAGTCTCAATAGCCTGTCCCATGATGCTGAATTACAGGGTTCCTAGTGGGGGTGACGCTCAGGAGCTCCCCATTACAAAAATCACAAGATCACAGAATTGCATGTGTGGAAGAGATTTCAAAGGCAATCCAGTCACTCAGTAAGTCAACTAGTCAGTCAACTTACGTTTTTTCTGCATCTACTGTGTACCAGGCACTATGCTAAATGCTAGAGATACAAAAACAAAAATAATTCAAGCTCCCAAGGAATCCAAACACGTACACACACATATAGATATAGATATAGATGATATAGATATAGATATAGATATAGATATAGATATAGATATAGATATAGATATAGATATAGATATAGATATATACACAACATATCTAAAGAATGATCATCCAGAGTTTGCTTAAAGACTTCCTATGAGGCAGTGCCTTCTACTTTTGGACAGACAAAAGGAAGAGTGTTCTCCTTTCCAGGTGATAACCCTTCATATATTTGAAGACAGCCATCATGACCCTCAGAGTCTCCTCTCCTCCAGGTTAAATATCCCCAATCCTTTCAACCAGTTCTTTTTTTTAACCCTTACCTTCTATCTTAGAATCAATAATAAATATTCCAAAGCAGAAGATCTATAAGGGCTAGGTAACTGGAATTAAGTGACTTGCCTAGAATCATACAGTTAGGGAGTGTCTGAAGCCAAATTGGAACCTAGGTCCTCCAAGTTCAAGACCTGGTGCTCTATACTATGCTCTACACTACCTAGATGCACTTTGGGGTTCTTTTTTTTTTTTTTAAGGCCAGCAGGATTAAGTGAATTTTCCAGGATAAAAAAGCTAGTAAGTGTCTGAGGCTAGATTTGAACTTGGAAACATGAGTCTTTCTCACTCCAGGCCTTGTGCTCTATCCACTGTGCCACCTAACTGCCCCTCAACCAATTCTCCAATGACAAATACTCCTATCTCTTTGTAGCTTTCTCTGAATATTCTCCAACTTCTTCTTATCCTTAAAATGTGGTGCCTAGAACTGAATACAACACTTCTGCTTTAGCCTAAGGCAGAAAAGAGCAAGACTCTTACCTCCTTAATCTCTCTCTGACTCTGTCTGTTTCTCTGTCTATCTCTCTGTCTCTGTCTCTCTCAGGAGGATCCAAAGCTATATTTTCATTAGTATAGTACCTATTGGTGTAGATATATAATTTTATCCCCTCCCAGTAAGGAAACTCTCTCTACCAATGTGAAAATGTTACCCATTCTGAAATGTATTACCTAAAGAAAATTGCTTAGATTCCTGAGGGGACAGGAGGTATAGAGGAGATTCCTCATTCAAGAACAGATTGGATTAGATGCCCTTTAAGGTTTCTTCTGGCTCTTGTGAATCATACACTGCCCTCCTCTAAACCCTTGTCTCCCTACCTTTCATTATACCCTTGCTTCTTCTTGTAATGTCATCTCCCTTCCTCCCCATCTATCCAAATCCTAACCATCCTTCAAAACTTAGCTCCAGAATAACATGTGAACTGGAATGACCTGCAGGAATTGATGCAGAGTGAAAAGGACAGAAACGGGAGAACATCATACACAGAGACTGATACATTATGGCACAATTAAATGTAATGGACTTCTCTACTAGCAGCAATGCAAGGATCCAGGACAATCCAGAGGAACTTATGAGAAAGAATGCTATCCACATCCAGAGAAAGAACTGTGGGAGCAGAAACATAGAAGAAAGACATTTTCTTGACCACATGGTTCCATGGGGATATGATTGGGGATGGAGACACTAAGTGATCATCCTAGTGCAAATATCAATAATATGGAAATAGGTCTTGATCAATGACACATGTAAAACCCAGTGGAATTGCTCATTGGCTATGGGAGGGAGGTGGGAGGAAGGGAAGGAAAGAACATGATTCATGTAGCCATGGAAAAATATTCTTAATTAATTAAATAAATAAAAGATTTTAAAAGGACTTAGCTCCAATACAGTCTTTTCTGTGAAGCCCTCCTTGATCTCTACTGCAGCTAGGAGTGGCCCCTGTGACTCTACTGTTTCGCCCCTTAGTAGGTACCCTGTAGAAGAATGTAGTACACTCCTCTTCTCTGTTGTTGTCTCATAGTATCCTCCATGAGTTATCTCTTGCCAATTAGATTACATATAAAATTTTCAGGGAAAGGACTGTGTGTGCTCGCCCTGTCTCCCCAAGAGACATACAGAATCTCAGAGCTAGACAGGCCCTCAGAGGCTACCTAAGTCAACCCATACCTGGGGCAGTAAATGAAGCACAGGGCCTGGAGTTAAGACAATTTGTCTTCTTGAGTTCAATTTGGCCTCAGACACTTACCGACTGTGTGACCCTACATCTATAAGTCTAAACTTAACCCTATTTGCTTCAGTTTCCTCATCTGTAAAATGAGCTGAAGAAGGAAATGGCAAACCACTCTAGCATCTCTGTCAAGAAAACCCCAAATGGGGTCACAAAGAGTCGGAGGTGACTGAAATGACTGAACAACATCAAGTCCATGCTTCCCACTCCCTGATCTTCTCCCTGAGCAACATACCCTTAGGTACTTTGGCCCATCCTCTTAAGGCCTCGTTTCCAGCCCTCTCACTATTTTGCTTGCCCTTTCTATTCAGATTTCTAGCTACCTTCCTGAGTCATTTCCTCTGCTACCACTGCCCTCAGTACCCACGGTACCAGACCTCCAAATCCATGCAACAGGCCTGAAAAATCAACCTTCTCAACTATGGAACTCCCACTTGAGCCATGAGCAGTCTTGATTGAAAACCGAGTGGATACAAATGTATTTAATTCACTCTATCTAGTCATCCCCCAGCCCATGTTTCATATCCTATCCAGGCTTCTTTCTGGGCCATCCTGCCATCTACTCTGCCCATACCTCCACTTTCCTATCCCTCAATTTCCACGTCTTGCTCTAGACATAATAATCAAATCAATAGTGTCATCACTTCTGGAAAAGGACATGTCAGGGGACTATTCTATAGGACATTCATTAGCTTTATGACTTCCCTGACCTAATCTCTCCTTGGCCATTAACTCCTCTATATAGATTGTGTCCCTCCATTATAATATAATCTCCCTGAGGGCAGAGACTGTTTCACTTTTTGTATTTGTCTATCCAGCATGTAGTGAAGTGCCTGGCACAAAAAAAAAAGTCCTTGATAAATGCCTTTTCATTCATTCATTTATTCATACCCTCTGTCAGCCTCTGGCATGGGATTGGGGCACCCAAAAGACACTGAGAAAAAGACATTCTGTCTTTAGCAATAGGTGGACCTGATAACTTTGCCCTAGACAATGAATAGCTCCAAGGCCATGAGCAATTGGAATTGGTTATCTCTCCACCAAGTCCCCCAGAAGGTCACCTAACCCCACTGAGGATGGAAAGAGTAAGAGGTTCTGCTAAGTCCTGGGATACCTGAGCATACTGATACCCAGGACTTAGAAAAGGGAGAGGAAACAGAGGGCCATTTCATCCACTGGCTATTTAGAAACAGGATCCCACCCAATCCCTCCAGACCTCTTTAGCCAGGGCTTCTGGTTTTCTTGAATCTAATTAGCATGAATTAACTGTGGCTTAGAGACTGCAGGGCTGGGAACACAAGGCTCAGACATCTCTGGCTCCTATTTGGAAGCTGTATCTCACCACAGGTGAGTTCTTTACTTGTTCTCCTGGCCTGTGCTTGGCAACTATGTGTGTACCCAGACTGCCTTGGAATCTGGCCTCCATATGGGCAGTGAGCCTCCATCTGCCCACTCCAAAGATAACACAGAGGGCAGAGTGCCCCGGGACAGGGGATGGGACACAAGCACAGTGGGGCTTGGTATCCTTGGGATCTATTATTAACTTCAGTTAACACCCCTCATGTAGATGCCAAGGATACCACTACTCAGGAAGGAGCTTGGTCCAAAACTGAAATGAGGAAATCCAGCTGGGATTGTCTGGGTAATGGCAGAGCCATGGACCATATATGATCTTGTGGTATCTCTGTCACCCTTAGGGAGTCATTGAATCATGTTATATCTCAAAGTTGGAGTGGGATCTCAGAAGTCAACTTGCCTAACCAAATACTTGAGCAAGAACTCTTTCATAACCACCCAGCAAGTATTCATCTAGCTAATCCATGAAGACCTTCGGTGATAAGGAGTTCACTATCTTCTGAGCTAGCCCACTTCACTTTTAGACCTCTCTAGTTACTAGGAGGGCAGCTAGGTGGCACAGTGGACAGAGCACCAAATCTGGAGTCAGGAAGACCCAAGATCAAATCCAACCTCAGACACTTACTAGCTACATGATCCTGAGGAAGTTACTTAACCCTGTTTGCCTCAGTTTCCTCATCTATAAAATGAGCTAGAGAAGGAAATGGCAAACCACTCCAGTATCTTTACTAAGAAAACCTCAAATGGGGTCAGGAAAACCCCAAATGGAGACACAAAAAGTCAGACATGACTGAAACTACTGAACAACAATAAATTATAAGGAAATCCTTCCTTGAAGTCAGAATCTACCTCTTCAAAACACCCATCCGTTGCTTCAGGTGCGATCCTTTGTGGCCAGATTGAAAAGTCTATTCCTTCTCCCACGTGTGACAGCTGTACAAACACTTGGAGACAGTCTGACCTTCTTCCCCAGAGTTAGTCATACCAAGGTCACCCTCAAAAAGCAGGGGGAGAGTGCTTTGTGCTGGAGAGTGAGCACAATGGTATATTGGGATCTGGGCTGCCCAAGGGTGAGCCCCAGACAGTCTGTGTGTCAGGAGTGGGTAGACCAATCGATCAATATCCCTTTATTAAGTGGCTGCTTTATGCTAGACCTTTGCCAACAGCCATGTGTGAGGGAGACAAAGAAAATAAGCATTCAGTGCCACCCTGACCAATACACCTTCTGCTTCAAGACCAAAAACCACCATGCATAGAAAGTTCACAGGACAAGGCAGCATATACTAAGTGCCCCCAAGTAAGGAAGATTGCAAGAGCTAAGGGAGTTTAATTCAATCAGAACACATCTTTCAAATATGTACAAAGCATGCGGAAAAAGGGAACATTACCGCCTTTGAGGACTAATACCATAGCCTCCTATGGGATCTCCCAGCTTCCAGTCTCTCCTCTCTGAAATCTATCCTCCACACTATTGCCACATTGATATTCCCAAAGCATAGGTATGATCACATCATTCCCTCTCTCAAGAAAGCTACAGTCACTCCCCATTGCCTGTAGAATAAAATACAAAGTCCTCTATTTGGCATTTAAGCCCTTTGCAATGTGACTCCAGCCTATACTCCAGTCTTGTACATGATTTTCTCTCTCTCTCTCTCTCTCTCTCTCTCTCTCTCTCTCTCTCTCTCTCTCTCTCTCTCTCTCTCTCTGTCTTTCTCTCTGTGTCTGCGTCTATCTCTCTGTCTCTGTCTCTTTCTGTATGTCTCTTTGCCTCTGTCTATTTTTCACTGTCTCTCTGTGTGCTGTCTGTCTGTGTCTTTCTTTCTGTGTGTATGGTCTCTCTGTCTCTCTGTCTCTCTCTCTTTTACTGTCTCTCTGTGTGTCTGTCTGTGTCTGTCTCTCTTTCTGTGTCTCTGTCTCTGTCTCTATCTCTCTCTGTGTCTCTGTCTTTTTCTCTGTGTCTGTGTCTGTCTGTCTCTTTTTGGGTGTGTCTCTGTCTTTGTCTCTCTCTTTTTCACTGTCTCTGTCTTTCCCTCTGTCTCTGTGTGTGTCTTTGTCTCTGTCTCTCTCTTTTTTCACTGTCTATGTGTCTCTGTGTCTGTGTCTACCTTTCTGTCTGTCTCTTTTGGGGTGTGTGTCTCTGTCTCTCTCTTTTTCACTGTCTCTCTGTCTTTCCCTCTGTGTCTCTCTGTCTGTCTGTGTGTGTTTGTCTTTGTCACTCTCTTTTTTCACTGTCTCTCTATGTTTGTGTGTCTGTCTCTGGGTCTGTGTGTCTGTCTGTGTGTCTGTGTGTCTGCTGTCTGTCTGTCTGTCTGTCTGTCTGTCTGTCTCTCTCTCTCTCTCTCTCTCTCTCTCTCTCTCTCTCTCGTTCCAGTCTTCTCAATGACTGACTGGCCTCTCACCCAGTTCCACTTTAGCCCAACTACCCTGTCCCAGCAGAATAATAGGGCACTTTGACCTATCCACTGGCCTTCCAAAAGTTTTCCAAGGGCCTGTGTTGATCTTGCAGTCTGAAATTAATTCAGCAAGCTCCCCCTGAAGGGGCAGGCTAGCCCTTCTCCTTTCTCCACCTCATCCCAAAGTTCTCCCCCACCCCCCACCTCTCTTAAGATGCCTCTGCCAATCAGATCTGCTGCCTACCAAGCTCCTTTTATCAAGAGATACCAAGAAGCCCATAGCTTTCCTACCCATTGCCCTTTACTACTCAGTGCTAGGGGCAGATTGGAAGCTATGGGCTTTGAAGGTACCCTATAGCAGCTTATCTCTCCTCCTTTCCCCAATAGCCTCAGCCTCAACTCCTTCCCCCTTTCCCTACAGTGGTGGAGAGAACTCTTGGTTTCCTGGGAGTCAGTGTTCAAGTCCCACTTCAACTCACCAGTGGCCCTTGAGTATGGCTTGCTCTATTGGCTTCCAAGGTCAGACTTAGGAGAGTAGATCTCAGCTGAAGGAAAAGGGAGACTTCCTACCATTCAGAGCTATCTCCAGGTAGAAGAGCTGGTTCAGTAGAGAGACATCAATGGAAATCTTCAAGTCAAAACTGGTTATAACCACATATTGAATATATGGGAGATAAAAGGGATTCCTCACAAAGGGTTTGTATTAGGTGAACTCTGAAGTTCCTGCCATCTGCTGAGATTCTATGATTCAAAGAAAGTCAGACCAAGCTGGCCTTATCAGCCTCCTGCTCTTCAGGTCAATCAGAAACACCTGCTACCTTCTCTCAAAATTAGTGGCCCATGAAAAAGCCCCCAGTATCCAAAATAGTCTTCTCCAAATTTCCCCAGTAGTGTTTTCCTCCACAGAAGGGTTAAACCATTAACTATGAAATTATTTTACATCCCACTCTCTCTAGATCTCCAACAAAAACATTTCGAGTAGGATGTTTTATTTGAAGAAGGAGAGGAGGTGGAACCAAGATGGTGGCTTAGTAACAGTGAAAGCCTGAAACTGCTCTGACTATCCTTCCAAATTAATTTTTAAAAGGCACCTTAAAAGGATAGGAGTCAAAGCAATTATGAGTGAGGGGGCTCTCCCACTGAACATAACATGAAATGTAGGCAGAGAAAGTTAATTTTTATGGTATAAGGGGGAACTAGAAGCAAAACTGCACACAGAGAATTGTTAGCCAACCACTTAACCACCATGCCAGACTCAGAACCTGGGCATAGGCCAACTTTAGGGTCCCAGGTCATGGGCTATACCAACAAAAGAGCACCTCATACCCATCCCTTGAAGTCCCAAGCCCTGGCAGTGAGGTCCAGAGGTCCATATCATTGAACCCTCTCAAGCCTCTGGAGCAGCAGTGAAGATAGCCCCAGGGCAAAACCCTGTAAGCCAGAAGCTAAGACAGAATTGGTTAGAAGATTGCAGGTCTCTCAGTCCACAAATGGGAAAATGAGCAAACAGCAGCAGCAAAACAAACAAACAAACAACTTGATTCTCAAAAATTTCTATGGGGAAAAAGAACAAAACCAATAGGAGATAGTGAAATCCAAGCAAACATATGCAAAATTTCCCCCCAAAATGAGAATTGGTCACAAGCTCTGGGAGAAATTAAAAAATCAAATAAGACAGATTGAAGAAGAATGGGAAAGAGAAATGGAAGTAACACAAAAAGAAAATAACAGCTTAGAAAAAAAAATTGATCAACTTGGAAAGGAGGCACAAAAATAATGAAGAAAAAGTATTTTAGAAAACAGTATTGACCTAGAAAAAGAGACCAAAAAAATCCAATGAAGAAAAGAGTGCCATGAAGAGTAGAATGGACCAAATGGAAAAGGAGGATCAAAAGGTCATGGAAGAAATTCAGTCTTTAAAAATTTGAATTGGGCAAATAGAAGCCAATAATTTCATGAGACATCAAGAAACAATAAAACAAAATCAAAAGAATAAAAAAAAAGAAAAGAAAATGTGAAATATATCATTTTTAAAAATTGACCTGGAAAATAGATCCAGGAGAGACAATTAAAGAATTATTGGATTATCAGAAAGTCATGACAAAAAAAAAGCCTAGACATCCTATAACAAGAAATTATCCAAGAAAACTGCCCTGATATTCCTGAACAAAGAGGGTAAAATAGAGATTGAAAAAACCCACAAGTTACCTCCTGCAATAAATTCCCAAATGACAACTCTCAGGAATGTGTTATAGTCAAGATCAAGAGCTCCCAGGTCAAGGAGAAAATACTGCAAACTTCCAAAAAGAAACAACTCAGATATCATGGAGCTCTGGTCAGGATTACACAGAATCTGGCAGCTTTCGCATTGAAGGACCAAAAAGCTTGGAATGTGATATTCCAGAAGGCAAGGGAACTTTGTTTATAGCCAAGAATCACCTATCAAAACTGACTATATTCTTTCAGGGGAAAGTATGTTCATTTAATAAAATAGAAGATTTCCAAGCATTCCTGAAGAAAAGACTAGAGTTAAATAGGAAATGTGATGTCCACATACAAAATTCAAGAGAAACATAAAGAGATAAATAAGGAAGAAGAAAAAATTTAAAGGCTTTAATAAGGTCAAATGTTTATATTCCTATATGGAAAGATATCTATAACTCTTAAAAATTGGTATCATTATCAGAGTAGTTAGAAGAAGTATACATAGACAGAGGGTATGGTAGTAAGCTATTTAGGATGATATGTAAAAAAACTAGGAGTGAAAAAGAGGATTGTACTAAGAGAAATGGGAAGAGAGAAATAAAATGGGGTAAATTATATCATATAAAGAGAGGTGGGAAATACTATTACAATGGAGGGGAGGATAAGAGTGAGGAAGGGTAATACTTAAACCTTACTCTATTGGAATTGGTTCAGAGAGGGAAGAACAGCCATGTTCATTGGGGTATAGAGAAGTATAAGGGGAATAAGGGTGGTAGGGAGAGGAGTAATATAAAGAAGGAGAATTTGGGGGAGGGTGATTAAAAAGACCTATAGAGAAGTAAGAGGGGAATAAGAAGGGAGGTTGTGGGGAATAATATAAGGGAGGGGGAAGAGGGGAATAAAAGTTAAACATTGGAGTGGAGGGAAAGAAGGAAAAGAGAATGGGCAGTACTAAAAGAGGAAATCAATACGGAGGGGAATACACAGATGGTAATCATAACTGTGAATGTAAATGGGATGACTTCACCCATAAAACAGAAGTGGATAGCAGAATGGATTAAAAACCAGAATCCTACCATATGTTGTCTACAGGAAACACATTTGAGGCATGTAGACATACACAGAATAAAGATAAGAGGCTGGAGCAGAATCTGTTGGGCTTTGATTAAGACAAAGAAAGAAGGAATAGCAATCATGATCTCAGACAAAGCTAAAGCAAAAATAGGTCTGATTAAAAGAGATAAGGAAAGTAATTACATCTTGATAAAAGACAGTATAGACAATGAAGAAATATTAGTACTCAACATATATGCACCAAATGGTATAGCATCCAGATTTTCTAAAGGAAGGAAAAGTAGTCTAAAACCTGGGACATAACTGAAGGAAGATTGGAAGGGGAGTGGGATAAAGGAACTGAGAGGGAGTAGGATAAATCAGACAAATTAAGAAGAATTGAGGAGGGGTGGAACTAGGTAGAACAGTGGATCAAGTGCCAAGGCTGGAGTTGGGAGGACCTGGGTTCAAATTCTGGCTTCAGACACTTCCTAGCTATGTGACCCTGGGCAAGTCACAATCTCAATTATCTACCCTTTGCCATTCTTCTGTCTTAAAGAAAAGCGGAGGAAGAGAAAGAAGAGCAGGAGCAGGAGGAGAATTGGAGCCCCTCATTTTCATAAGTTCTCATCTTCCACATTTCTTATGCTATAAAAAACCTAAAGCTGCCTTATCCAGTTTTCACCACAAAATCATTGTGTGATCTTGAATGAATGATTTACTTCCCCCCCTGGGATTTCAGTTTTTCTATCATGAGAATGTTTAATTTAATAATCTCTAAGAGCACTTCCAACTCTTAGAGTTGGTTTATTTTCTTATATTTTCTAGCTCAGCTCTTCTGTGTTTTAAGCCCACCCTACCCCCATCTTGAAACTGTAATATCTAAGACCATTTCAGCCCTAACATTCTGTGTGCTACATCCCTGCCAGCAGATATTTTATGTTTTAAAAACCTTACCAGCTCTAACATTTTATATTCTGGCATTCAACATTCTAAGAGCTCTTCCTACTCTGATATTCTGTGTTCTATGTTTCTTTCCATCTCTCATGTTCTATGTTCTATAATCCTTTTTAGCTCCTTTTTGTGTTCTTTTCAGCCCTCACACAACTGTACTATCCTGATTCTACATGTTAGCAGATATTAGCAAATGAGCCAACTTTTTTACCTTCTATAGTTCTATGGTATCATGAGGATACGGTCATCTGGAGAGGGAAGGTAGTGGTGCTGAAGAGCTGAGGAGACATAGAAAGAGGCAATGCAAAGGACAAATCTAACTCAGGCTGACCTTCAATGAGCAACCGTCTAAAGAGAACTTAAAAGTGGGCCAGGAACTCTCATTGCCTTCCTTCTCCCCCTAAATCCTGATACCTTCCAGTTGCCTACACTGACAGCATCCCATAGAAATCGCAAGTCTTCAGACTCATGAGTGTAGGGCACCCCCTATAGGCAAAGCTAGGGAAAATCTCTTATTTTAATCTATGCTTTGCAATGTCACAAACATTTTTCTCCCTGAGTCTTCACAGCACAAACCTCAAAGAAGATCGGAGAGGTATTATGATCCTCATTTTACAGATGAGAAAATTAAAGCCCAGAGAGCATCAGCAATTTATCCAAAGTCATCCAGGAAGTCAGAAACAAAGGTAGGTTTTCTCTGATCAGTAAAAATCAAAGGGGATGGGAAAGATGGCTTAATTAAGTAAAACTTTGGGAAAGGGTATAACAGAGCCAGTTCTAACTGACTTACTTGGGAAAGCCAGTTGTTAGATTTTCAATAGTATCATGGTCTATTGCTCCCTATCTCCCAATCTTACCCAACAACTGTCATCATTAATCATACTAGTTTGGATTAGTGGCCACCAGTTTATATATGAACAAATACATTTATAAAACAATGGAATACTTTTAATCCATATAGAAACAATTCATTTAAAATCAATTAAAACAAAAAAAACAATTCAATTAAAATCTGGCTGTCTGCAGCCAATGGGAAAAGACTAGCCTTTAATTTCCCCTTCTCTGGTAAGGGAGGGAAGAATAAAATGTTCATATTTAGGTGGTTAAGGGAGGACCATTAAAGGAAAGAGTCAGGAGGCCTAATGTATATGGCTCACCAAACAATTCCATGATTTGCACCTGGTTTCCTGGTTCCTATGATTGGAAAAATGGAATCCCATCTTCCCTAGGGATTAAGGAGCTCCATGAGTGGAGCTGAAGCTCCAAAACTAAAGGGTTCCCTTAGCATCTTTACTCATTCCGGGTGTTCTATTTCATCTTTCACCAGGTCTTCAGATCCTTTTTTCTCCCAAAAAACTTGAATGGAAACTTCAGGAATGGGGTGTGGTGGGAATGAGAAGAGGAAATTAAAAAATGAAGAAAGGAAACATGACAAAAGCAACAAATACCAAATATATCTATAGTGAAGTTTGCAAAATATTAAAAGCATTAAGGGATTCATTCTATAAGTATCTGAAGAAGGAAAAGACACAAGAGGCATGCAAATGGTAAAAAAAAAAAGGCAACATATGCTATCATACACTTGACTAAAGATACATAGAATAAAAATCCAACTGTGATTAGTATCTGTAGAATATAAAAGGAGCAATTGATTCATTAGAGGAAAACCCCACCTCCACTGTTGACTCTCTTCCAACAAGTTCTCTCATTCCACTTATAGTAAAATCATGCAAGATTTCTCAAAAGATATAATACAGATAACTTTGTTCAATGATCCTCTGATTATTAAATAGGTAGACTTACACTGACCAAAAGTTTTCACCACTGACATGGAAGTTCAAGTCAGAGAAAGATTCCCTTTAGATGGTGAGTTCCTCTAGACCCATGATGGTGAACCTATGGCATACATGCCTAAGAAGGCATGCAGAGACCTCTCTATGGGCATGCACAGGCCCCTGGCTTGGCCAGCTGAGAGCCTGGCCCTGCTTCCTGAATGCAGGGGGTAGGGCACTCAAGCCTCCTTCAGCAGGGTCAGCAGCCCAGCCCCACCCCCAAGTACAGTGGGGGTGGGGTACTGCACAAAGTATGGGTGAATGGTTAGGCCATGGCATGGTTCCCTAAAAAATTCTAAAAAGTTCACTATTACTGTTCTAGACACTTTTGTTTGCAAGTGAATTTGTGCTGATTTCATCAAGTCCCAAAACATGACAGAGCCTCTTCTGTGAGAGCATAATCATGCAAAGGAATTTGGACTAATCATCCACAACTAAAAACTCAAGTGGATGAAGAAATCCTATTGTTTCAACTATAACATATAATCAGATAGTCAAACTATTGATTTCATCCATATATGGATATATATATGTGTTAGATAGACCCTAAAAATGGTTAATGGTCTGGTACCTGAACTGAACAGGAGAAAGAGAAGTGGATTATCAAGAAAATTGCCCCATTCTTTTACTAGCCCTAAGCTTCTCTGTGAAACAAAGGCGCATCTTTTTCAAATCCACTATTTTTCCAGATATGTGGCATGACTATGAGTCAAGGAATATGGTTATTTCCAAAGAATGAAAGGAGATGATTACCCAAAAATATGATTACCCAATAAAGAGGTAGGCATATGCAGGCTACAACACATTACAAGCAAGGAAGGAAGGAAGGAAGGAAGGAAGGAAGGAAGGTTGACTTATCCCCATTTCATCACTGAGGAAACTGAGGCAGACAGATGCAAAGCAATTTGCCCAGGGTCACATAGTAAGAATAGAGTTTCTTGACTCCAGCCTCAGTGCTCTATCCACTATGCCACCTAGCTATTTGAAGGAACAGTGTAAAAATATCATCAAAGCAACACATGACCAAAAACAAGAGGATGATTCACTGTCAAAAGTAAGGGCAGTCCATGTGTTCTCCTGGAATCTCGCGATGTCAAGAGAACAAGTGGAAGGCTATCAGTACAATGGATAAACCATTTTTGTGAACTTAAGAGAGGACATAGAATAGATGATAATCACAAAAGAGAGGGAGGCAGGGATAGATTGCAATTTGCATCATTGGCAGTAATATCCACATTGATGGGATCATCAATTCATTAAAATGTTAGAATAATCTCCACTGGGCTCTTATAGCTTCATGGCAATTCTTTTATTCTTCTCTATTTGACTCTCTATCATACTCTATGTAGCAATTATTCAAAACACATCTGTCCTCAAACCATCTATCCCACTTCTTTCCTAAGTAGATGTCGCCACCTTCTTGGCTGGTAAAAAAGACCCATTCATTGTGAGCTCCTTCTTCTCTCCTACTTCATAGCTCAAAAGTCCTCTTCACCATTCCCTATTCTAGCCTCCATTGCTCCAGTTACCTACAAACATGCCCATGTCTTTCTCATCCTTAACTTTCTTTCCACTTACCCTGCCAGATTCCTAGAAAAAGTTCTTCTATACTCATTGCCTCTATTTTATTTTTACCACCCATTGACTTTTAAGAAAATGTTTCATGGCTGCTTTTGAAAAACATTACTCTATTCTCAACATCACCCTACAAATAGAACCCTCACTTGAAAAAATAAAAATAAAAGGAAGCATAGTTAAGTAAAATTAATCAATACAGTGACAATGCCTGACAACATATTCCTAACTTCTCCCCTGTAGACTATCTCTCCATTAGAATTATAGATTTTGAGATCAGAGACCTTAGAGGTCATCCAGTCCAATACCATCCAACTTTACAGATGAGGAAACTAAGGCTCAGGAAGATTAAGTGACTTGGCAAAAGTCTTATAGCTAGACTCTTCAAATCCTGGTCTTCCCAACTCCAAGTCTAACACTCTATCCACAATCTATTTCATTACCACTTGAGTCATATGGTCATTAGATTAAATTTAGTTCCTGGATTGCTTAGTGTCTTTTTCTCTGACAGTATTATTGCAATTATGTATATTTTTCTCTTGACTTCTTTCACATAACTCTGCATTAGTTTGTGTAAGTCTTTCTAATTTTTTCTAAATGTTTAGATTCATCATTGCTCATAATGCAAAAATAGTCCATTATATTCATATACTGTGATTTGTTCATTCATTCCTCAATTACTGTGCATCCAGCTTATTTCCAGTTTAGTGCTGCCACAAAGACTGCTGCTATGAGTATTTTGTTATGTATGGCACTTTTCTGACATGATGTCCTTAGAACACATGCCCAGAAGTGAGATCACTGAGTCACTGCATAAGGACAATTTAATGCCTTTTTTTGCATTATAGTAAATGGTTTTCTAGGACAATTGGACCAAGTCCCAGACTTACCAATAGAATATTAATTTGTCTTTCTTACTGCAACCCCTCCAATACTGAGTATTTCTGTTTGTTATAAACTTCACTGATTTTTCTTAGTGTGAAATGAAACATTAGGGTTGTTTTAATTTGCATTTCTCTTATTTTTGGTAGTTTGTAGCATTTTAAAATAAAGTTATCATTTGCATTTCCTTTTTTGAAAACCGTTCCTATCTTTTGACCATTTATCCTTTGGGTAATTGCTTTTGATTTTATTTTTCTTCTGGCATTTCTCCATAAAAGTTGTTCCAAAAGCCTGAATTCAGCTTTGAGCTATTAATGTATAATTCTTTAAGTTTTTAGTCAGACTTATCAGGCTTATCAGAATTAAATTATGTAAAGATCTTTCCCAATTGAAATTTTCCTTCTTAGCTGCATTGATCTTGTCTGTGCAAAATATTTTTAATTTTATGTTATCACAATCATCTATTTTATCTTTTATGACCAATTCTACTCTAGCTTAGCTAAGACTTCTTCCACTAATCATAGTTTTGAAAAGTACCTCTTCTCACTCTAATTGTTTTATGATGTAACATTTCATTTGTTAATGGTTTATTATAGTTTGAGATCTGGTACATTAAAAACATCAAGTTTTTGCCTTTTTTCATTGTTTACCTTGTGATTCTAAATATTTTGTTCCTCTAAATGAATTTTGTTAATATTTTTTCTGGCACTTTAAAGTAACCTCTCAGTAGTTTGATTAGCATAGAACTAAATCTATAAATTATTTGTGGGGGGGCAGCTGGGTAAGACGGGAGGTCCTAGGTTCAAATCCAGCCTCAGACACTTCCCAGCTGTGTGACCCTGGGCAAGTCACTTGACTCCCCATTGCCCACCCTTACCACTCTTCCACCAAGGAGCCAATACATAGAAGTTAAGAGTTTAAAGAAAAAAAAACAATAAATTATTTGGGGTAGTATCGTCACTTTTATTATATTGGTATGATCTCATCTATTCATTTCTCAATCCCTTGGAATCATCACTCAACTGAAACTGCTATCTCCAAGGTTACCAGTGATTCCCTAATTGAAAAATTCAGTGACAGTCTCTCAGACCTCATTCAGCTTGAACTTTCTATAGCTTTTGAGCACATTGACACCCTCCTCCTCTTTAAAACATTCTCTCCTATCTTAGCTTCTAACAGTATACACTCTCTTGAGTCTCCTACTTATCTAGCCACTCTTTCTTAGACTTCTTTACTGGATTATGATAATTTCTCTCACTAACTGTGGGCATCCTGCAAGGCCTGTCCTAAGACCTTAGATCTCTCTACATTCTTCTCTCTTGATGATTTTATGCTCACAGATTCAGTCATCATCTCCATATAGATAACTTCTATATATCCATCCCTAATCTCTCCCTCTCTCCTTTCCTTTCTCTCCCTCCCTCCCTCTCTAATCCTTCTCCTCCTCCTCCTTCTCCTTCTCCTTCTCTTCCTCCTTCTTCTTCTCTCTTCCCTTTTTCTGTTGTCAAAGGTCTCAGCCATTTGAAACATTTGAAGACTCAGTGCAACTGGAACAAGATCATCCACAAAGAGAAGCCTCATCACTTACAAGGAATTCCTCTTCTAGTTGGACTCCATACTGGAGAACCTTCAGAACAGTGGATAACCTTTGGCAGACATATATCTCCTTGTTTGATGCCTCACATGATATTCCTTATCAAGGGGACAAATAAAGTTATCTTTATTGTTGTAGCTTTTAAGGGCTCTCAAATGATTTTAGTATATTCATGGGAGCCCTCTTGTGGAAGGAAAGCTTTTAAGAAGTTGTTTTCCTCTACAAAATCAAATAATTTTTTATAGTCAACAAACAATGAACAGAGAGAGATCTTTTGCTCTCTGTATCTTTCAGTCAATCGCATGACTCAAGGTATCTCCTGCAGTAGAATGTTATTTGCAAACACCTGTCTGTTTCTTTCTCATGCCTTCATCAAGGATGCCTTAAATTCCTGTGTAGATTATTCTCATAAGTTTTTTATTAAGATGGGAAAGTAGATACATAGGTTGGTGTTTGGTGACATTTTTAGGAATGGCTATTTTTCAGTAATAACATCCAGGATTTTCTCCTAGCAATTGGTATCATCTTCCTCCTTTTCAGATCAACTGATCTATACCACCCTTAAACTTTATTGCCTCCACCACAGTCTTTCTCTGGGTGTCTTTGGTTGAATGCAAGTATTCTTTCTGTCTTTGTTTTCTTTAGTAGGTTGTAAACTCTTCTTATGTTTCACATTGGAAAGTGGGGTGTTAGAGTTCAAATTTGGTGGCTCCATTGTCATTGATGGAGTTTGTTATGGAAATCTTGATTGATTTTTTCCATTTGTATCTATTTATCAACTTCCCTTTTGCTTTATTCTTAAGCACTTAGAATGTTCTGATTTGATCTGTTAGAAAGTTTTTAATAAACTTATATTTTCTTCTACTTCTTATTATTGTATAACATCAATATTTGTTTGGGAGTCATAAAGACCTGATTTCAAATGCTGCATTAGATACTTAACAGCTGTGTGACCCTGGGGAAGTCATTTAATCTCTACCAGTCATGGTTTCCTTATCTCTGAAATGGAAGTAATAACAGCACCTATCTTCAGGGTTATTGTGCAGATCAAATGGAATTGTATGTGTCTGTATGCATGTGTATATAAATAAATATAAACATATATGTGTATATAAATATATATGTATATATGTGAGTATATATAAAATGCTTTGCAAACATTAAAGTGCTACATAATTATTGGTGATTATTCTTATCAAACAGTGAGGCATTGTGGAAAGAGAAATTGATTTAGAGTCAGCAGCCCAAGTTCAATCCTACCTCTTTCACATATTCTTTCACATATTCCCTGTGTGACCTTGAACAAGTTCTTTGATCTCTCTGAGCCTCAGTTTCTTCACCTGTTAAATAAACAACTAGATAGCCTCAAAAGCCTCCATCAGCCCTAAGTCTATGATCCTATGACTCCTAACTCTTCCATTATGAATCTAATCCTAACTTCTCTCTTTCTCTGTTTTCAAGATGACTCACTTACCCCATCTGCACCCACTTAGTAGGTCAAAGTGGCTTTCCAAAGGGGCAGACACACTACTTACAACTTGATCTCAAGGGCCTAAGGAAAACAACAGATCTGCTATTCACAGCCATATTTCCTAACAAAACCCCCCCCCCATACTTTTCCTTTTTTAACCCTTAATTTCCATCTTAGAATCAATACTAAGTATTAGTTTAAAGGCCAAAGAGCATTAAGAGCTAGGCAATTGGGGTTTTGCCCAGGGTCACAAGCTAAGAAATGTCTTGGGTCAAATTTGAATCCAGGACCTCCCATCTCTTGTTCTGGCTCTCTAGTCACTGAGCCCCCAGGCTGCCCCTAAGCAGTATTCTTTTAGTGAAAGCAGAAACCCTAAGGCTGGGGTGTGCAGAGCTATTCAAGTTGGCTCCAGTGGCTAGACTCTGAGGCACCATTAACTCTCTTGGTAAAACAGATCCCATAAGTCTATAATCCTTAGTTACCTGGGTCTGCTCACTGGACTTATGAGATGTTTCTCCACAATTTATTGGCAGCAGCAAAGAGCAAGGTAGTATATGCTTTCCTTTTCCCAAGCAGCTTTTCATATAGCAGAGAACTCCCATCATGCCCTGGGAACCTTTTTATCCTGCAAGATATCTGCAGCCCTGGAACTCAAATGTGGGTCAGTATCCTCTGCCCCTGAGGTTCCTCCTTCCCTCAGAGTGAAGAACAGAGACCTCTATTTCTAGGCTCTCCATCTAAGGAGAGAGCCCAGATCAGTCATATCTTCATTTGTCATCCAGCTACTCTCCTCTGGATTTCTCCATCATGGCCCCACTACCAGTACTTTCTCCTTCCCCCACCTCTTTTCTGCTTCCTTTTATATTTTATCTTCTCCTATTAGATCATAAGCTTCTTGATGGTAAGAATTATCTTTTGTCTTTTTGGATTTCGAGTTAGAAGACTTTGGTTCAGTTCTCAACTATGTAGGAAATCACTTAACCTCTATGGGTCTCAGTTTCCCCATTTGAAAAATGAGGTCACAAGATGACTTCCAAGGTCTCTTCCAACTCTTTATCTTATGACCTACTTCTACCTCCATTGGCAGGGATGTTATTACTTCTCAAAGCAGAAGTTTCCATGTTAGAACATGTGCCAATGATTAGAAAGTTCTTCCTCTTGAGCCAAAATTTCTTCCTCCCTCTAACTTCTACTCACTCTTCTAAAACGTCAGATGAAGCTGTGTGTTGTTATGAAAGGTTTCAAGGAGTTGGGTTTTTTGCCTCTGTTTTGTAACTTGTCTCCAGAATACTTTGAAGTCAGAATGTACCAAATAGTCCAGTCTTCTTTGTTGCCCAGGTTTCTGGGGAAGTCCTTGAGCCAGAAGGAGTATAATATTCCACAAAAGGTAAACCGAATCCTTTGTACCAACGGGAAAGAAAAAGGTGCCTGGAAACTGACAGGATGCCATTGCCTTTCCTCAGAAACCGTAAAAACACATTTATGGCTTTGAGGCCAATGCAGGAATGTGCTGAAGTAGGATTGTTCAGTTGTGTCCAGCTCCCCATGACTGCCTTTGAAGTTTTCTTGGTAAAGATGCTGGAGTAATTTGCCGTTTCTTTCTCCAGCTCATTTTACAGATAAGGAAACTGAGGTAGCAGGGTTAAGTGATTTGCCCCAGGTCATATAGCTAGTAAATTGTCGAGCTGGGGTCCAAGACTGGATTCTTGACTCTAAATTCAGCCTATTTTCTACCATGCCTACTTTCCTGCCTGGCAGTCAGAAGACAAATCCAACTCTGCCATTGATGCAATGTATCATTGTGGGTGTCACTTCCCCTCCTCTTGGCTTTCGTTTCTTCTTTATGAAATTAGTTGGCTGGACTAAATCATCTCTAAGGTATATTTGGGGTCTGATACTCTTTTTTTAAATGTTCTTTTAAAATTATTGGTTTCTTCTTTTTAAAACATATTCCTCCTTTGTCATCCTGGGCAAGTCACTTAAACCTGATCTCCTAGCACTTACCACTCTTCTGCCTTGGAACCGATACCAATTCTAAGACAGAAGATAAGGGTTTTTTAAAAAGTCCTCTCTTCCCTATTCAGTGAATCCACTCTTGGAACAACAAATAAAAGAGAAAGAAAAAATTCACAAAATCAACCTACATATTAACTTGTGATAGTATATTTGATATTCTGTAACTTTTGTCCCCCTCCCAGGCCTCCCTTTAGCTTTTCTGGGCCTCGGTTGCCTCATCTGTAAAATAAGTTGGTTGGATGAAATGACTTTGAAGGTCCCTTCTACCATGATGTTTGTATGGACTTGAAACTGGTGGGGGAGAGGGATGGGGATGGGGGGGAACCAGAAGGCAATATGTTTAAGCAATGACGTCCCTGCCAGCCACCAGCCATTCCTTAGACAAGGTTTTTTGAATGTCCCAGGAAGAAAAGGGGCTGCCAAGATGCTAAGAAGCCAGGTTCTGAACCCAAGATGGGGCAGAAGGAGCCCAGCGAGGGAACATTGTTTCTTCGAGGCCAGGCCACTAGGTGGCGAGCTCTGCATGATCAGAAAAAGGCACAGGGACAACCCCAGAAGCTAGCTTCCTCCCCAGAAAAATCCCTGGACCCCAATGGGGTGGGAGTTGGGGTGGAGGTTGGGGGCAAGTCATAGGAGTAAGGGAAAGGGAGAGTATCCTTGCAGGGAAAGGAAAGATGGTCGGTTTGCCGCTAACCCCTAGTCCCAAATCTCCATCTCTAGTCATTATTTCTTGAAGTTTCTGTCATCTGATTATAGGATTTCAGAAATACGAAGAATATTCGAGATGATCAAATGCAGTCATCTGCCTGAAGCATTAATCCTCCCTCTGGAATCTTTGACAGTTTGTCACCCATCCTCTGCACCAGCACTTCCAGGGAAGCTCACCAGCAAAGAAATCAATCCAGTCCATTCCATTAGATCCATTCATTCATTCATTCATTCATTCATTCAGATGCTGGACATCAGTTCAACTATCTTCCCAAGACATTTCTGGGAGGAAGGAGGAGAAATGGTCCTGTTAAGATCTTGGCCAATCCCATCCTTCCAGCAAATTTCCTAATTTCTGTCAAGGGCATCATCATCCTTCTAGTCACACAGGTTCACAGTCACAAATTCCTTCTCAATGCATCTATTTCCTTCATTTCCCACCCCACCCCTCTATTTATTCACTTGGCAAACTTGATCTGTTCTTCCCCCTCCTTTCTACTACTTTAGGTTAGGACCTAAACTAAAGTATATATTTATTGTTGTTGTATTTGTTTTTACTGAGTACTTTTTCAGTCATGTCTGATTCTGTGATACTTTGGGGGGTTTTCTTGGCATAAATATGGGAGTGATTTGCCACTTCCTTCTCCAGCTCATTTTACAGATGAGGAAACTGAGGCAAACAGACACAGTTCTTGGAGGCAAGATCTAAACTCAAAAAGTTGGGTCTTTACCCTAGACCAGGCATTCTATCCTCATCTGCCACCTAGCTGCCCCCCAGACTTTATAACTCCTTCCCTAGATTGCTTCAATTGCCTTCAAACCACCCTGCTTTCAGTCTCTCTCTTTACCAATCCATCCATCTTCACACAGATGCCAAAATCATGTTCTCCAAGCCCCAATCAGATCATGCTACCCCTCTGCTTAAGAATCTTTCCATGCTTCCCTATTGCATTTAGGTTAAAGCAAACTCTTTGAAATCCTTCACAGTATAGTGGCAGCCTATCTTTCCAGGCTGATTACACATGGCTTTCTTTATTCCATCACTCAGTATTCCATCTAAACTGTCCTATTTGGCCCTCAACCTTAGTATTCTATCTTTTTTTTTCTAAACCCTTAACTTCTGTGTATTGGCTCCTAGGTGGAAGAGTGGTAAGGGTGGGCAATGGGGGTCAAGTGACTTGCCCAGGGTCACACAGCTGGGAAGTGTCTGAGGCCGGATTTGAACCTAGGACCTCCCGTCTCTAGGCCTGACTCTCAATCCACTGAGCTACCCAGCTGCCCCCCTTAGTATTCTATCTTCACCCTCTCCATCTTTGCATAGACTATGCATCATGCCCAGAATGTCGTTCCTCCTCATCTTCACCTCTTAGAATCTGTATCTTTGGGCAAAGTTCAGCTCATGGGCAACCTCCTACATGGATATGAATTGATGGGATCAATTCTATGTTAAGCCTGAGACTCGTCTTCCCAGGGACCACATCAGTCCAAGAGAGAACAGGTTTCCAGGTGTGTATGAAGGGAATGTTTGGATTTCTTTTCTTCTATCTATATGTGCTTTCTATTCTTCATTCTTCAAAGTAAATACCTCTTTGTAGAAGTTGGTTAGTGTTAATTGGGCATGTGAAACTAAGGCTAATAACTGGCAACTGCCAGTGAGGAAAGGGAGAACTAACACAGCAGAATGGGAGCTGAAGCCAAAAGTTAGAGGAAAACACCTTTGATCCCTCGGGGTTGAGTCTTGTGGAGGGAGATGCAGAAGCATTGCTCTGGGAGAGTAAATCTAGACCATCTGCAATTATAAAGGATGGCTCTCAGGAGGAAGCAGGGGAGGGGAGGAGAAGAAGAAACACAGGGAGAAATGTAAGCAAGATAAAAGCAAAAGATATAAATAAAAAGTTATTTAGAAGGAAATAAAAATCAACAGGGAGGTTACATGGTATACTGGAATTTGGAATCACTGGAGCACTGAATTCGGCATCAAAAGAGTTATATTTGAAGTCCCATTCTGCCACTTAAGATCTATGTGACCTTAGGCAAGTCTCTTAGCTTCAGTGTTTCTTACATCTAAAATAGAAGTATTGGGCAAGACATCTTTTTTTTTTTAACCTTTATCTTCTGTCTTAGAATCAATACTAAGTACCAATTCTAAGACAGAAGACTGATAAGGGCTAGGCAACTGAGGTTAAGTGACTTGCCCAGGGTCACACAGCTAGAACATGTCTGAGGCCAGATTTGAACCTTGGACCTCCCATCTATAGACCTGGCTATTATCCACTGAATCACCTAGCTGCCCCAGACAAGACATCTTTTAAGGTCTCTTTCATCTCTACACATATGATCCCAATTCAATGAATGTGAAGAATACTGAAATACATGGGAAGACATAAACTGATGCAAAGCAAAATAAGCAGAACCAGGAAAATAATATGCACACTGACTACAACAATGTAAATGGAAAAAATAACAAATAAAACATGAAACTGAACACTGTAATTATAATGATGATACTTGCCCTTGAAGAAGAGATACAGGAAGACAAATCTCTCTCTTCTTTGTAGAGATAAGAAACTATGGGGGGTAAGAAAATTGCATAAACTGCCAGACTCTGCTGATGTATCTGTTAGTTTTTGCACAACTCTCATTTTCTTCTTTGTTTCCTAAAGAATTGCTTGCTGTATAGGGCAAGAGAAAAGAGATGCATTTGGAAATGAAAGTAATATAAAACCAAAATATACTGATCACCATTTTTGTCCTCCATCTTCCTCTATTGACCTCACATGTCGGTAAGCAAGAGTTGGACTTGGGCATTGTGATTTGGATATCAGGAAAGACTCTTCTCTTCTACCTCCAGCATCATTTAAATTTCCTCCCCATTCTTAGAATCTCTCCAGTCAGCTCAGCAAAGTCTGGACACTCACTTACTGTGGGCTTGGGTTGAAGTCACTTCCCCTCGGCTTCTTTAACCTCTAAATGGGGATAATAGAACTCACCCTGCTTCCATCACAGGGCTGTTTTGGAACGAGATGAAGAAATGAGTGGGAAAGTTAGTTGCAAAACTCACAGCCCCAACAGGTGGGAGATAGAATTGTTGTCTTGGCTGCTTTTCCTCTCTTCCTCCCTCTAGGATTCCAAACACTCCATCAAAGCCAGCAGCTTCTGTGAGCAGGCACCGCCCTGCCCCTTGAGGGCCCTGTCTGGGGTATTGAATTATCAGCATTCTGGAGGCCTGATAAAATGGCTTTGGCTACAGGTGGTTAAAAAAAAAGTGTCTGCCTCCCCATCCCTGTTGGGGAGCTGAGAGTGTGGCAGAGAGAGGAAATTGAAGAAGTAGCTTACTTTGGCTCTCTCCCAGTTGACTTATTAAAGGGAGAAGCTAGACCAGCTAGGTGGCACAGTAGGTAGAGTGCCAGACCTGGAGTCAGGAAGACTCATCTTCCTCAGTTCAAATCCAACCTCAGACACATAACAGCTATATGACCTTGGGCAAGTCATTTAAACCTGTTTGCCTCAGCTTCCTCATCTGTAAAATGAACTGGAGAAGGAATTGACAAGCCACTACAATTATCTCTGCCAAGAAAACTCCAAATGGAGTCACAAAGAGTTGGACAGGACTGAAAAAATGACTCAACAACAAGTATTTTATTTAGTTGAGCAAAATGCAATATTTAAAAGGCTCTCCTTCAATGAATTCCCTCACATCAATCAATTGGTAAAGTTTTATTAGGCACCAACTATGTGCCAGATATGGTACTAGGCACTGAGATACAAAAACAAAAATGAAATAGTTCCCACTCTCATGGGATTGATTTATATTAAATGTAACATATACCAATGTTAAGATTATACAAGTATAACGTATGATCCAGAATTGAAGTTTGGGTTTATATGAACTGGATCTGCTTTCTGGACTTTACTCAAAAATTGATTTTCTTTTGGCTTGTTCCCCTTCCAGGATTTCCCTTGGGGATATAAGAATTGGACCTGCCTTCATAGAAAGGTAAATGCTTCTGAGTTCCCATGCAAGTACTCAGGCTAACAAAACATCAAATCCAGGATAGGCTTTATTATTCCAACAAAAAAATATAAAGGCCAAGCCTACAACCTGTCAAGACCATTTTCCTTCTCTCTGTAACTTTCTCCTTTGTCTATGAAATCAGTGTCAGCCCCAGTGAATCCAGAGTTATGACACTCACCTGGTGTTGAGAACCCCTCACCCACCACCACTAAGGGAAAATATCCCTGTCCTTAACATCTCAAACCTTCTCTTCTTATCAGTGAAAGACAAGGTCTGGGATTGCTCCTCTGCATTATGGATCCTGCTTAGGCCAGGAATCCCTCCTCTGGATTCTGGAAGCTTGGTCCAGGAATTCTTCTACTTGCCCAAAAATTCTCTTGTCTCTCTGCCACTGGCATTCCAATGCTGCCAGCTAACATTCCTGGAGATCCCAGGTTGGTCCAGGAACTCCTCATTGTTTTAAATCAGCCTCTATCTACTGTCATATCTGGGGATAGACAGTTGCCTAGAAAAGTCAGATAAATGTTAAGTTTCTTTCCCAATGAACCAAATACAAGTTTTTATGTGTGGCACCTCTCCTCTCTCTGTCTCCTTTAACAGTGTTCCAGTTCCTATTTTCTAGGTCCTTCTATCTCAGCCCTGTCCTCTAACTTTCCTTTTAAAGGCCAAGCCCGAGGGTATAGTTCAGAAGAATGGAGAGAGAGAGAGAAAGAAAGAAGGAAAGAAAGAAAGAAAGAAAGAAAGAAA
>NC_058132.1:69548347-69591141 GCF_016433145.1 Gracilinanus agilis
GGGGGGGGGGCTTAAGCCAATATCCGTAGAAAAAAGATTTTCTCTGCAAACTCTGGGATATCCTAGAACCCTCTGAGACAGATGGAGCAAGTCTTAGTTTGCTAGTTACATGTAGAAATGCTCGTTTTGTTTGGTGTTTGGTAAGTTCGGAATTTTTCTTTAAAACATTTTTTTAATGCTGTGGCTTCCTTACATCTGCCAGGCATCTTTCCATTACCCTTTGGGTTCCCTACAATTTAAGATCATGAAAAGCATGCCGGGGCAGTTAGATGTTCACCGAGGGCAGCTAGCACTCATTTTATTTTGGGTTTCAACTCTCTGTGGCTGTGGAAAGAAACCCCACTGTTCATAATCAGAGGAGAATGCAGTTAAAGGCTTTATTTCATTCATTGTTATAAGGCAACACAGAAAGAAATTTCTTCTGGCACATGGAGAGAGGAAGTCCCTCTGGGGTTAGCAGGTTTCTAAATAGGAGACCTTTTCCCACAGGTACTTATCTGCAGAAAAACCCAGTGTTGCCCCGGGGCCATAGCCAGTCTACCAATAGCCTTGGAGAAAGTTTGTTGTTTGGGGGAACTGGGCAGAAGGAGACAGAGACTTCCTAATCTGCAGCTCTGTTGCCTGATTCTAGGGTCCGAGACAGATGGACATCTGTTTGTCATTTAGCTTTCCTTCCTTGCCTAAGATCTGGGGCCAAGGAAAGCAAAACATAGACATGACTGCCTGTTTCAACTAAAATGGAGGTTTATTCTAAAATGTTGGGACAGTGAGATGGCACCATGGATAGAGAACCAGGCTTGAAGTCAAGAAGACCTGAGTTCAAATCCAGCCTGAGAC
This sequence comes from Gracilinanus agilis, assembly GCF_016433145.1. Lineage (NCBI taxonomy): Eukaryota > Metazoa > Chordata > Mammalia > Didelphimorphia > Didelphidae > Gracilinanus > Gracilinanus agilis. Next base: position 69,549,185 of record NC_058132.1, read on the forward strand.
ACTTACCAGCTGTATAAACTTGGGCAACAGGCAGCTAGATGGCATAGCAGATAGAGTGCCCAGCCTGAAGTCAGGAAGATTCATCTTCCTAAGTCCAAATCTGGCCTCAGATACTTCCTAGCTGTATGACCCTGGACAAGTCATTTAAACCTATTTGTTTCAGTTTCCTCATCTGTAAAATGAGCTGAAGAAGGAAATGGCAAACCACTCCAGAATCCTTGCCAAGAAAACCCCAAATGGGGTCAGGAAAAGTTGGACTAGAGTGAACAGCAATATTCTAAAATGTCACAACTCATATGAAGAATGAGAAAATGCAGAGCTATCCCATCTCTCTGCCTTCATCATTCTCTGCTCAATACTATTTTGATTCATCCCTCTGACCTGTCTCCAACTTTCTGCCCAGTTTCTCTTTCCTCTTGCCTGTCTCTGCCCAATTTTACTCTGTCTGCAACATTTTCTTGTCCCCTCCATGACTCATCTCTCTGCCATTCTCTCTCTCTCTCTCTCTCTCTCTCTCTCTCTCTCTCTCTCTCTCTCTCTCTCTCTCTCTCTCCTCTCTCTTCCCCCTCTCATTCTTTCTTTTCTCTCTCTCCCTCTCTTTTTCCCCTCCCCACTTTCTCTCATTCTCTCTCTCTCCTCCTCCTCCTCCTCCCTCCCTCCCCCTGGTATTCCGTTATTCATAGACAAATAGCATCACCAGGAAGCTACTGGTTCTGAAAAGATGAGTTTTGGTGTCAAGGAGCAACTTGGAATGGTTAAACAGCACTGCGTGCGTCCCCTGCCCCATCCAATAAACCAAGCTGCCTCCACAAAATAAATGCTTATTACATGCTTGGTGATTGAATTGAAGGGAATTGAAGAGGGAGGGCAGGATGATTGATGAAGCGAGACCCTAGAGGAAAGGAGAAGATAGGCTGGGGCACAGGTGTTAATACTAATGATCCCTCACATTCTTGTAGCACTTGGTTCCAGAAGCACATTATAGATATCATTTCATTTCATCCTCACAACCCCATAAGTATATTACCTTCAATTAGCAAGATGAGGAAACCGAGGCTCAAATAAACTGTGACTTAGTCAAGATGAGTTGAAAGTGGAACCAGCACAGTTTCTTTTTCTTTTTTTTTTAATCCTTGCCTTCCATCTTAGAATCAATATTGTGTATTGGGTACAAGGCAGAAGAGTGGTAAGGGCCAAGCAATGGGGGTTAAGTGACTTGCCCAGGGTCACACAGCTGGGAAGTGTCTGAGGTCAGATTTGAACCCAGGACCTTTCTTATCCAGGACTGGCTCTCTATCCATACACTGAGCCACCTTGCTGCTCCCCAGCCAGAACTGTGTCTTAACTCCCACCTAGGCCAGGGACCTTTCTGTGTCACCAGATAGTACACAAAGCTGAAGGTATTCCCCTTCTTAAGACTGTTTACAGTTTAATAGAAAAAGTTGGATGCCTGTGTGCTCGCCGAAGGAATTAATTTCAAAGAGTTTCTGGCACAAAAGCTGAAGGTGGAGGCTTTCGGGCCTAACTTCTAGGAAGCACACAAGCTTTCAACTGAGCAACTCATAATTTGTCCCCTATCGATAAGGAGTGGCACAGCCAGGGTTCCAGGCACCCCACCATGGCTCTGAGCATCTGCTTTCCACCAGGCTTGCCCCAACAGGGCCTTTCCACCCCCTTCCAAGCTAGTTCACTTCATCACCCCATGTTCCCTCCATGCCAGACCCCAGCCAGGAGACCAAGAAGTCCAGGAAGGTCCAGTAGGAACTCCTTGAGGTTTCAGGGGAAGCCACTAGCCCAATGATTATATTCCTGTAGATCTGGGCAGTACTAGGAGGAGGGAAGTGGAGGTAGGAAAGAGGGGAAGGGAAAGGAGGAGAAAATGACAGGGAGAGATGGGGCGGCAAAGGGTGGGAGCAAAGACAAGCCAGAAAAGGGGAGGAGCAGAAGACACTGGAGGCAAACATAGATGATGCAGGTTGAGATGAGGGGAGAGTCCAGAGAGTCAGAACTGGTGGAACCTAAGAGCCCAGAGCATCAAAGCTGAAAAGGGACTTTGAACTCAGATGGTCAGAGCTGGGAGGGCCATTCGAACATAACCAAATTGGAAGGGCCCTTAGAACATAGAATTTAAGAACTGGAAGGATCTTTAGGATGTGGGATGTCAGAGCTGAGAGAAATCTTAGAACAGAGAATGTCAGAGCTGTGAGAAACCCTAGAACAGAGAATGTCAGAGCTGGGAGAGATCTTAAAGCACTGAATGCTAGAACTGGGAGGGCTTTTGGAACAGAGAATGTCAGAAATGAGAGGGGTCTTAGAATATGGAATTTGAGAGCTGCTAGGAGCCTTGGAATACAAGATGTCACAGCTGGGACGGCCTTTAAAACACAGAAGGTCAAAGCTAGGAAGAGCCTTAGACCAAAAGCATGGCAGAGTAAGGAAGAGTCCTCAGCAATTATCTAGTAAGATTACGGATTCAGAACTGGAATGAACTTTAGGGAATATTTGGTTCAACCCAATCACTTTGCAGATAAGTAACTGAGGTCCAGAGACGTTGCAATAACTAGTGTCTTAATACAGGATTTGAACCCAGATTTTCCTAACTCTAAGTCTAGAACTCTCTCCATTATGCCACACTGCTTCTGTTCAATCTCTTTTCTGCAGAGGAGTATACTGGCCCAGAAAAAGGAAATGACTCAACCAAGGTCACAAAGCACATTAAGTGGAAGAAAAAGGACATGCCTTAGATCTGATTCTTGAGCCCTGGGACACTGATTTCACTAAATCATTCTCTCCTTAAAGATGTCCAGGGAGCAAGACAGTCAACTGCCCCCTCTTGGTTCAGAACTTAAGCCCTTGCCTTTCCCCTCCTAACAAGGAATGTGAAAAGGGAAGGACTAAGGAAGGGGGCCGGTTCCCACCCCTCCCACTACACACACACACACACACACACACACACACACACACACACACACACACACACACACACCACCACCACCACCCCCACCACCACCACCACCACCACCACCACCCCCATTGATTTGGTGAGCTGAAGAATTACTAGGAACATATATTACTAGGATTCACTGGCCCCGGGGGGAAGGCAGGGAGAGCCAGAAGGAAAATTCTGCCCATGTTTTCCCAGCAGGTGAGGACTCTGGGGAGGGACTTGGAGTCCTGAGTTTCCATCACTGAGGACCCTCTCCATTCTCCCTGGGAGATGAGCCCCAGGAACACCCAGTGCCGCAAGGGAGACACAGTCAGAAGCTGGGAGTCTAACACAAAAAGGGAAAGATTCGGGGAGCTGCCTTTTCACAGGCAAAAAAAAAGGGGGGGCGGGGGGAAGAAGAGCCAGGCAAGGCGCTGGAGCTGGAGTCATACAGGAAACAGACAGCCCCAGGAAGGAAGACGAGAGGACAGAAACAAGAGACAAGCCCAGCAAAGAAGAGAAGAGAAGAGAAGCAAACAAATCCCCAGAGGACAAGAGCCTTAAAGAGAAGGAGCCAAGGCTAATCTGGACCCTTCCCAACTGCCTGCCTCCCCCTCCCCAAGCAAAATGCCCACAAACGCCGGCCCAATGAGACGCAAGGCTCCTGCATTACCTCACTCAACCACGCTGCCATTGGCTGCTCCAGATGCCCTGGCTGGCTTTGGTTTTCAGCAGCACTCTCCCTGCCTGGAGGGCAGCCTGAAGGAAGCTTTCTCTTCCAGACCATCTGGGACGTCCGTCCAGACGGTCCCTCCCTCCATCCACTGCCCACGACCCCCCAGTTTCTCTCGTCTTTGTGTTTAGGGCTGTGGCTCCTTAAGCCGTTTACTAAACTCCAAGGCTCCCCGCGTCTAGGACACCCTCGCGTCCTAAGCGTCGCCAGTAGGATCCCTTCCCCTTACAAAAGGCTTCTCCACCCCTACTCACCTGTCCCCTATGGTCCCCCACATTCCCAGCCTCTTTCTCTACTCGCCTCTATTTCAATCATCTCCCCCTCCCCCAAATACGTGCATGTCCTCCCCTTCTTCCTCTTTAACCACGTATGCAGGAATCTTTCTGGTTCTAAATAAATTCCTGCCTTCCCTTTGTGCATGTGGCCTCCCAGGCTTTGAGCCACCTCACAGGCAAGTTGAGCGCCATATTTCTTCTGCCTCCCTCCCAGGATAGGCTGGAGGAAACTATGGTGTAAATGAGAAATATCTTGTAAAGGGGCAGTATTAGTATTTTGCCACAAAAGACTTAAGGAGAAGGCTCACAGCCTAGGTTGTTTTTTTAAAACCTTATCTTCCATCTAATCAATACTAAGTATCGATTCTAAGACAGAAGGCTAGGCAGCAGGGCAGCTGGGTGGCTCAGTGGATCGGGAGCCAGACCTAGAGACGGGAGGTCCTAGGTTCAAATATAGCCTCAGCCACTTCCCAGCTGGGTGACCCTGGGCAAGTCACTTGACCCCATTGCCCACCCTTACCACTCTTCCACCAAGGAGCCAATACACAGAAGTTAAGGGTTAAAAAAAGAAGAAGAAGAAGAAGAAGGCTAGGCAGTAGGGGTTAGGTGACTTGCCCAGGGTCATATAGTGAGGAATAGTCTAGAGTTCAAATTTGAACCCAGTACCTACTGTCTCCAGGTACCTACTGACTCTCTCTATCCACTGAACCACCTAGCTGCTCTCACAGGCTAGGTTTTAATGGATAAGAGCTTTTAGGTCCAAAATCTAGGGGTGTAGCATAAACTGGAAAGGATGTTTTGGGCAATCAGACACTGTGAAGGTACTTCTATGTCAGGAGAGATAGAAGCAGGACAGGAAGAAGTTACAGAATCCATGTTGCTTCCATCCATTATTTTTATTCAATTAGAGAGGCAATGCCATAGTGGATAGAGTTCTGGACTCAGAGAAACCTTGCCTCTGACATTGACAAACTGCTTAATGTCTCTGAATGAACTCATCTGTAAAATGGGGCTAATGATACCTGCCATTTCTACTTAATAGGGTTGTTGTGAGACTGAAATGAAATAACATATGTGAATGGACATGTGAGTGACAGTTATCATTCCTGATGAGCTGGGCTTCACTGTGTTTAGAACTCACTCTACTCTATCAATCAGCAAACATTTATTAAGGTCCTACTATGTGCTGGTTACTATGTATTTATTGAGGGTACAAAAATGGAAGACAGTCCCTACTCTCAAAGAGTTCACAACATAGTAGAGGAGAAAACATGTACATGTGTTATAAATATGTGTAAAGTAAATAGAGGGGTGGGACCTGTGATGACAGTGGTTTAGGTGAGGAAATCCCCTCTATAAATCCAGTTTGCATCTTTTCTATGATATTGCCTATGACACTTGAAAAGTTAAGTGACTTGTCCAGGGTCACAGAGTGACTAGTATATATCAACGTATATCAGAGGGGTGATTTGAATTCCAGTCTTCCTAGCTCCAAAGTTAGTTCCTAATTGAGTTGATCACACAGCCTCTGACACAGTAAATACAAAATAACTGGGGTAGGGATGGAACTGAGAGAGGCACAATGAACATGGAGCAGGGAGTATTATTACCCCCCTGCCCCCCAGGGATGATGTTGCACCTGTTTTTCTGCCTCTCCTTTCCTCTCTGTTGTCAATGGAGTAAACACCAGCTACCCACTGGTGGCTATTCATTTCTGGACCATCTCTCTAATCAGCTAGGTTGTATGATGCTGGACTTAGAATGAGAAGACCCGAGTTCAAATTCCACCTTCTTCATTCACTAGTTGTGTAACCCTAGGTACCTCACTTAATCTCTCTCAGCCTCAGTTTCCTCATATGAAAAACAGATAGCATTTATCTGCCAGGGTTGTTGTGAGGTGATCAAATAATATATGTGAGATATTTTACAAGCCTTAAAAAGTGCTTGTATAAATGTCAGCTATTACTACAATTATTCATATTTCTCTGATGATATCTTTTATACTCTTGTGCAATTCTCCTCTTCCTCCTTCTCTTCCTCCTCTTCCTCTTTCTCCTCCTCCTCTTGAATTCTGGGCCTTCTCACTCTCTTTATGCAATGTATGTTCCAGATATTTGTACTGATAGATTGATACCAGGCTGTCTGTCTTTTTTTTTCTATCTTTATAAATCTAACACTGAACATGTGAATGATGTGTCTGGAAAATTCATATTTAGAATTTTTCCATGCCAGTGTTCCATGAATTTTTTCCATTTGCTTAGAATTGCCTATTCTTGTTCACACTGGGAACATTTCTCTAATTGCTTCCTCAAAGAGCGTGGCTCATTTTCATTTCTTTTTTGATACTTTCTGGCTTTTCCATTAACTCACCTTTGTATTGCTTTACTCATTCTGTCTGCCTCAGTCTTTTCACTACATACCCATTCATGACTTTTTAAATTTTTTAAAAGATCACTGTGACCTTGTGTATCAATTGTATTTTCATTATCCCTAGAATTTTGCTCAACTCCCTATTAATTATAGTATGCGTTGTTTCCATGGGTATTTTTACTTGTAGGTTGCTTTGCATCTTTGCCAATCACTATTTTATCTCTTCTTCTAATTTTTTTTGCTGAAATTGTCCTTTTTTCATAAGTTTTCAAGTCTTTTTTTTTAAAACCCTTAACTTCTGTATATTGGCTCATAAGTGGAAGAGTAGTAAGGGTAGGCAATGGGGGTCAAGTGACTTGCCCAGGGTCACACAGCTGGGAAGTGTCTGAGGCTGGGTTTGAACCTAGGACCTCCCATCTCTAGGCCTGACTCTCAATCTACTAAGCTACTCAGCTGCCCCCTCATGTCCTTTTTAATAAGTTTATTATATAATTTATTTATTTCAAATTGTATGCCCTTTTTGTATATCATGATGATTTTTAATGTATTTCTGCAAAAGTTTTACTCTTTGGGTTGGGGAAATTACAGGAAATTGTATCTGAATTATTCTTCAATTTGCTCATGATCATTTTTGCTCATTCTCCTTATTTTGAGTTCCAGGGCTCACTCTGAAAGTTGAGGACCTGCTTTTGATAATGGTGCTACATCTATGGACATCTACCTTTGAGCCATTACATTCTCTCTTTAGTCATCTCTTTACATTCCTTCCTTCTTGTTTCTTCCCCAGTTCTCATGGCAAAGGGATTGTTGAGAGCTGCTGATCCTCCCTATGGACTTCAGAAAACTCCCCTCTGTCATATTTGTATCTCTCTACTATTTTAATTGACCAAAGATGTCAGGGTTAGGGTTAGGAGGGTCCCCACAGCAGGCCTGGCAAGGGAGTCAAGCTGGAGTTGTGCCTATAAGGACCTTAGAACTAAGGAAGTGATAGTGGGTGATAGCTACCACCTTTAGACCAGGCAAAAGATTGAATTCAAGACCGAAAGTAAGACCAGAAACCTCCTGACCAGGTGGACTGAGGAAGTAAGACCTATGAGCCTGAATGGTAAAACTGGTGCTCAGATTTATGTTCTCTGGGAGAGAGTGGAGCAGGAGGTAGAAGGTGAGACTGGGCTTTATTTTATTTTATTCTTTTAATCCTTACCTTCTGTCTTAAAATCAATACTGTGTATTGATTCCAAAGCACAAGAGCAGTGATGGCCAGGCAATGAGAGTTAAGTGACTTTTCCAGGGTCATACAACTAGGAAGTATCTGAGGCCATATTTAAATGCAGGACCTCTGATCTCTAGGATTGACTCTCAATCAGCTGAGCTGCCTAGCTTCCACTCTCTCTGTCAGGCTAGAACACATATTATAGATTCATAGCTGGGAGGGACCTAAAAGGGCATCTAGTCCAAAGACCCTCAAACTTCTTGGTCTCTACACCCCTAAAAATTACTGAGGATCCCAAAGAGCTTTTATTTGCATGGGTTCTATCCAGAGGTGTGCTGGAGCCAGCTCTAGCCATAGAGTCAATTGTTAAATTTCCCATGTGAGCCTTTACACCTCAGAAACTATCAATCACTACAAATTTGGTCATGATATATTTTGCTCATTAATTGTTTTTATTTTGGATTCCATGGCTCACTCTGGAAGCTAAAAACCTGCTTTTGATGTATCCTGCTATTGTGCCCATGAGCATCTGCCTTTGAGTCATTACATACTCTCCTCTGTCATTTGTCAACTCCCTCCTTGTTCCTTCTCCGATTCTCAGCTCGAAAAAATAGAGTTTGATTTATTAGTTTGTTGATTGTCTAGACTTAAGAAAGTGATGGAGGAAATGTTAATAATGCTGATTAAATTTAAAGATGTGTTGTGGGTACATTTTCCTCCCTGGAGAGCCCTGATTAATTATTAAACATTTACCAGCATATCTCTGGTTATATACATCAATATTTATCAAATTAGAAATTAGAAAATCTGGCAGTATTACAAAAATAATCTTAACCTCAAAGATGCCTTGAAAGTGTCTTGGGAGGGGCCAGTCATATAGATAATAAGCATCAGAGGCATGATTTCAAACCAGTTTTCAAACTGATTAAAGTGGCTAAAGGACAGGCATGGACCTGGGTTCTAATTCTACCTGGATTCCATCTGTTGACACATACTGCTCTGATCCTTTAATTGCCATATATAACTTTCTCTCTCCTCTGAATGTCGGGTAGAATCTGGCAAAGATGGAGAGAGCCTGGGAACTCCCCAGCTCTTTCATATCACTACAGGGGGTTGGGGGGGGCTGCTCCTAATCACATGTCATTATCCCTTTGATAAATAAGAGTAATTGTTGAACAATTAGACAGCTATCTCTTCCAGCTTCTTAATTGGAAAAAGATGAATGATTATCTCAAGTTCATAGCTATGTTTTCTGGATAATGGGTGTTTCATCTGGGTTTTCATGTTGAAGAAAAGCAGTGCCTTTCCTGACTCTCCAGTCCAAGATCTCAATAGTATAATTCAAATAAACAATAACAACAATAATGAACTTCAATAAACAATATTTTATCTCCTTACTCCATGCTTTGGCACAGACTTCTCACATCTGAAATTTACTCTCTCCTAACGTCCAGTTCCAAAAATCCCCAGTTTTCTCCAAAATGCTGCCCAAGTGCTGCCTTCTATATGAGGTCTTTCCTTACCTCCACGAGTGACTAGGTTTACTCTCTCTTGAAATTATATCATATTACTTTGTATCTTCTCTCTCTCTCTCTCTCTCTCTCTCTCTCTCTCTCTCTCTCTCTCTCTCTCCCCCCTTTTATCTCCCTACTTTTTCCTTTCTACCCTCTCCCAACCCCTTTTCATTCTCTCTCTCATCCTCTCTCTCTCTGTGTCTTTCTGTCTGTCTGTCTGTCTCTCTGTTTACCTGTTTGTCTTTCTGTCTGTATATCTATCTATGTCCATCTGGCTTCCTAGCTGTCTTTCTTATCTCTCCATCTGTCTATCTCCCTGTCTAGCTCTGTCTGTCTATCTATCTGTCTATTTATCTACCCAAGTTATATAGAAGAGAAGCTCCTTGAGGTCATTTTTGCCTTTTTATCCCCTGGGCCTACCACGGCACCTGGCACAGAGATAATTAATAAGTATTGATTGAATTGAGTTAAGTATCTACAATGAGCACAAGTCTTTGTGCTTGGCTCTAAGGATACAAAGATGAAAATTCTGACAAAGCAAGCGCCATGAAAGAGAGGAGTTATTCTACTGGGTTGGGCTGACTCCATTAACTACTTGTTTAAGAGACACCTATTCATACCTTGAATTTTGCTTAAGTTTCTGTTGACCACATATTAGCCTCTTCTGACTCCTGTGGTCCCTTCTCAAAGATAAGATGCCCCACCCCTCCTGCCACAAATTTTTCCTCACCACTTGCCTTCCCTTGAGGTGCTTTGTACAAACCAGACTGTCTTAATGGATTGTATTTGAATTTATTGTGTGTATTTTCCCATCCAGCCTTCCTCTAATGGTATTAAAACCCTCGTCTGTCCCAGAGAACCCTGGATCATTCCATAAATCCTAACTGCTACCTCCACATTTCCCCATTGTTGATCTAGTTGGTTCACCATGCCCCTGGTGATCAGGAATCTTGGCTCCGAGGCAGCGGTGTGCTAGAGCCAGTCGTTATATTTTCAGGGTGAACATTTACACCTTGGAAATTGTCAATCACTACAAATTAGGGCTTGGTTTATGACTTCGTTGGTTGTCAAGACTTAATAAAATGAGGGAGAAAATGCCAAAAATATAGGTTAAATTTAAAAGTGTGTCACGCATTTTTTTTTCAGAGAACTAGTTGTTAAACATTTACCAGCACACCCCTGGTCACAGTCCACCTTTAGAGCCTGCTTGACTGTATAACAGAAGCCTGGCCAATAGAGACCTGTCCTCAGAGCATGGACAGTACCCACTCACATGGCAAAGGTTGGGGAGTCTGCTTCTAAAAAATTGATGAAGGGGGCAGCTGGGTAGCTCAGTAGATTGAGAGCCAGGCCTAGAGATGGGAGGTCCTAGGTTCAAAATCTGGCCTCAGACACTTCCTAGCTGTGTGACCCTGGGCAAGTCACTTGACCCCCTTTGCCTACCCTTACAATTCTTCTGCCTTGGAGCCAATACACAGTATTGACTCCAAGACAGAAGGTAAGGGCCTCCAAAAAAATAAACAAACAAATACATAAATAAATGGACAAATGGACAAAGAAAGAAAGAAAGAAAGAAAGAAAGAAAGGAAGAAAGAAAGAAAGAAAGAAAAAGATGATGAAAGGCCAAGTTAGGATGATAGGATGATAGAATACATAGAGAAGAAAATTGGATGAAAGAGATATTGTTAAGTTCAAATCCACAGGATCTGCCTTCTGATTGGTTTGAGAAGAGAGGGGAAGGAAGGATAGAAAAGAATCTAAGAACCTCTCTGAGATTTCCTATATAAATGGTGCCAAACAACAAAAATAGCAGAATTGGGAAGAGGAGCTGATTGGAAGGTGCAAAGATGATGAATTCAGTTTCAGAGAGTGGAAGGTCCAGGTAGAAATGTCCATTGGAAAGGGAAGTGTAAATACATACATTTGGAAATCATTTGCTCAGGGGTGATTACTGAAGTCAAGGAAGTGCTGCAATTGTCATGGGTGAAAGTATAGGAAAGGAAGGGAAGGCAAGAACAGAGATCAAAGCCTCAGGAGACATTCCCAATTAGGTAGGGTGTGTTACTAAAACAAAGAAAATAATACAGTGAAGGAGAGAGCCGTCTGGGCGGATGTAAGAGCCGTGAGGAGCCCTGGAACAGAACCCTGTAATGGAAACCAAAGAAGGATAGGATATCAAGAAGGAGTGATCATGAGATCACCCACATAGAGCTAGCAAGGTCCTCAGACCTTGTCTAATTCAATCCCCTCATTTTACAAATGGGGAATCTGAGGCTCAAAGAGTGATTTACTTATCCAAGGTCACAGGTAATTCCTGGAAAAGTAAGATTCAAACCCAGATCCTGGACTCCAAATCTAGTATATTTAGCCTTTTACCATGCAGCCTTGAACAGAAGTCAAGGGTAATACAGATCACAAGAAACCAATGGACTTGGGAATTAGAGGTCGCTGGTGACTTTAGAGAAAATAGTTTCAGTAAACTGTTGAAATCAGAAAACAAATTTTGAGAAATAGAGAAATGAATGGTTCCTGAGGAAGGGGAGACATAGCTCTTTTTGAGACTTAGAAATGAAAGGGAGGGAAGAGCTATGAGTTTGAGGAGATAGCTAGGCTAAAGGAAGGGTATTTTTAGATTTTTAGGTAGGTTGGGAAGAAGAGAAAAACAAATCCAAAAAGAGAGAGAGAGAAGGGGGAGGAGAGAGATTAAAGACAGGAAAGGGAACAGAGGAAGAAAGGGAAAACATGATTGATGGAACAAGTTCCTAGGAAAAAGAAGTAGGGATCAAGGACAAGGAGAAGGTCCACCTCATCCTCAGAGACCAGAGAAAAGGTGAAAGAAACATGTGAAAACACAGAAGTTTTGAATTGTGGAGGAGAAGACAAAAGAGGCCACAATAATTGGCCTCAAGCTTTCTCCATAAATGAGTGGCTCTACTGTGAGAGTTTTGGAGTGAAATTAGAGACTTGAAGAGAGAGGAGGAAGCCATTATGAAGGCTGTGATAAAATGTCCATCAGAGATCCATAGGACCACCATGGAGCAGTGAAGATGCAGTTGGGGCTGGATATTGTAAATCTCTAGTGGACATAATTAGAAGAATCAAATTTCCATTACCAACCCATCCATTCAGTCACTATTAGTCAGCTGTTGCTGTCGGCAGAGTCGGGGTTTAAAGAGAGAGGCACCTTGTAATTTCTCCAGGGACTTTCACATCCATAGTTTCCTTTGATCCTCATTAGAACCCTCAGAAATATATAGGGCAGGCTTTTTGTTGTTGTTTGTATGACATGATTCCATTGGTACAGGAGAAATCCTAGTGAGAAAATACCCTTAACCAATGCAAATCCATACCTGCTCTTCATTGAACCATCATAGAGAGTTTCCTGAGGGCACTCAGAGATTAAATGACCTGAACAGGGCCATAAAACCAATATGTGTCTGAGGAAGGACTTGAACACAGGTCTTCTGAGAGAACAGATTCGGAGGCCAGACTTCTAGCCACTATGACATGCTGACTTATTCTTTACAGACAAGAAAACTGAGTCAGAGGGCTATGATCCCATAAATGAGTGGTGTCAGAGCCAGACCCAGAATCCTGATTTCTGGCTGGTGCATTTGCCATTCCAGGACCTCAGAAGATAGACTCTGAATTAATAAGCAACCGAAATCCTTGCCAAGTAAATATCCAAGGAAAATTCTACCATTAGGACTCCAACTAATTCCTGGAATAAGAAATGGGACACTACATAGTACTATTTATTCATTATGTGATCTTGAGCAAGTCTCTTAATCTCTCTAAGCCTCAGTTGGGAGGGTTGATCTTTATGATCCTGGGAGACCTCAGAAGCCATCTCATATAGCACTTTCCTTTCAAGGTGAAGGAACAAAGGACCAAAGAGATTAAGAGATTTACCAGGGCCACACAAAAGGAGGATTCAAATCCTAGTCCTGAGACATCAAGTTCAGCACTCACTGAAATCACATTTGGCACTGCAAGAACTTCCCTCACCACTCCTAGAGAAATGTTTAGCAATTAAAGGAATTATAAACACTTACTGATCTTTAAGGAAAAGAGAAGAAGGGAAGATAGAAACAGCTGGATTGGTTCCCTCCCCACCCAGATCTCAATTTGGGACCACAGTCCTGACTTGGGCCCAATTCATGTAATGTTTTCCAGAGTAGGTCCAGGAGGACAAGAGAAAGAAACAATAAATCATTCCTCACAGGATCACAGATTTTTCTATTTAATTTGTTTTAATTAACAGAAAGCTGTTTTTCTTCTGGCTACTTTCTACATTGGAAAAAAACCCTTATAATAAATGCACCCAGTGAAACAAAACAAATTCCCACCCTGGCCATGTCCAGAAAAATATGTCTCATGTGGGCTCTTCCTCATTGTCAAGAGGCAAATAACATGTTTTATCATGAGTCCTCTGGAACTGTATTTGGCCATTGAATTGAGTACTTGTATCTTTCAAAGTCTTTTGTCCTTATAATGCTTTTTTTTCTATAAATTGGCCTCCTGGTTCTGTTCACTTCACTCTGCATCAGTTCATACAAATCTCCCTAGATTCCTCTGAAACCATCTCTATCACTTCTTACAACACAATAGTATTCAGTTACATTCATACACCATAATGTGTTCACTTATTCCCCAATCGATGGACATTCTCTTAATTTTCAATTCTTTGATTCCACAAAAAAAACTTGCATATAGTTCTTTTTTCTCTTTCTTGATTTTTGGGGGGTATAGGCCTACTAATGGTATCACTGGTTAGAATCACAGAATTTAGAACTGCAGGACCTGATAGGTCATATAGTCCAATCCCTTATTTTACAGATGAGGAAACAATCCTAGAGAAGAGAAATTATATGAATCATCCAAGATCATAAATCTCTTCCCAGCCCTTCCTCACTCACCAACAGAAATTTTCACTGAGGCAAACATTTCCTTTGGGCATCTACCAGTGGGGACCACACAAGTGGACAAGAGAAAGCAAGGAGAAAAGGAGGAGGGATCTGCCATTCAAACATAGTTACAAGATATAAATGAATCAAAGGCCTTGGAAGTTATGTAGTCTAATTCCTGAATTTTAGAGATAAGGAAACTGAGGTACAGTTCAAAATCACAAAGACAGGTAGAATCAGAGGTAGGATTTAAACCCAAGTTCTTTGACTCCAGGGCCAAAACACCTCCTCGTCACTTCATTTTCAATCTAGTTGCACTCCTTTGGATTTCTCCATCATACCCACCACCAACCCCAACTTTTTCACTTCTTTTTGTGTGTTAACATCTCCTATTAGACCATAAGTTTCCTAAAAGCAGAAACTATCTTTCTTTTTCATATTTGTACCTCTACTGCCTAGCACAGTGCCTGGCACATAGTACATACTTAATAAAAATTTGTTGACTGGCTATACAGGGCAAAGTTGTTTGGGACCGTTTTTTTCTTTTTTAAGGAATAGGTCTCAGGATCTTGCCCAGCTAGAAGGGAAGAGACTACTCACAGAACAGCCCCATTCTGATTTGCACAGGTGCTTTGACCTCTTCCAATCTAACCTGGGCCAGTTGGAGTCTCCTTAGCTTTATATGTCTCCTCATATTGATACTGAGCTAGTGTAGACACCCAATGCACTTAGCATACTATACCACAGAACTACCTAACATAAGCAATCCATCTGCCTCAGACTCCTTGTCAGTGACATCATAGGATGTGTGCCTCCACTACAGTCAAAGGACTCTTCAAAATAGCCTAATTTGTTGTAATCAGGCTGTGATCTGGAAGGGTGGACTGTTATTTATCTCTAGCACCTAGGACAGTGCCCCACCCCATTGCAGGCAGGCTTGTTGAACTAATGTTTACCTATTGCAAATAATAATATGGAAATAGATTTTGAACAATGATACATGTATAACCCAGTAGAATTGCTTGTCAGCTCTAGAAGGGGGGAGGGAAAAGGAGAGGGAGAGTGTAGAAGGCCGATTGGAGAAATAGGGTCTGGATAGGGCCTGTTATCTGGGTTCCATAAATGACCAATCCAGGCTGAGGCAGTCTTTGTGTTTGGTCCTGGTCACCTGAGCCCTGAAAAGCTCTGGTACCAGCAGGTTGGTTAATCCAAAAACAACTTGACCCCTCCAGGAGGCTATTGGAAGTCATTTAGAGAAATAGAGTCTGTAATAGATATTTTATCCGGATCCCATTACAAAATCATCGGCAAGTAAAACTGTGTGTATGATTTTTTTCTGCCCTGCATGTCAGGACGCAGACAGAATGGGCTATCTAAGGTAAAAATCTGAGACTCCTCTTTTGACTCATTTTCAGATCCCCACCTTTTCTTAATATTCTTATTGGAAAGCTTTGAGTCCTTAGCAGACCAGCAGCTACTGAGTTAACCATTTTTCTCCTTGATAATTAAGAAGCCTGAACTCTAAAAAATATAGTCAAGGCTGGACACAGACAAAGCTAGACAAGACTTTATCTGACCAGGTGCAGTCCTGTAAATCAAGAGGACAGGATTCAATTAGTAAAAATCTCTATGAAATATATTTCTGCTCCCAGAATTAACTTCTTACTAATTGGTGGTTGGAATTCGGTCTTGGTCCCTGTTCTATCTTTACTTTGAAGCCTCCAAGGATTTTCTTTTATGTGATTTGTAATTCCTTCACAGATGTGATTCTTTCTTTGTGTTTTTGTGTGAAAACAGTATATAATAAACTCTGACTCCATAGCATGTTGGAGCAGCTATGAGCTAAACATTTAGTCTGGCTGTTCTCAGTTTTCTGTTTCTGGTCTGTTCAATCCGACGCCACTAAACGCCACTCAGAACCCCCAAAAATATAGAGCTGGCTCTCTATAGGAGAGAACATGAATCATGAAACCATGGGAAATAGTCTTAATTAATTAATTCATTAATTGAAAAAATAAAATAAAAAATGTTAATGAATTAATGTTTAAATGCCTACTAAATTATTGAACTGAATTTCCTATAATTCTCAGATTCTATGATAACAAGTTGAGAGGCAGCATGAGGTAGTGAACAAAGAACTGACCTTGAATTCAGGAAGATCTAGGTTCAAGCCCTCATCCAAGTCCAAGTCAACATATTGACTTTCACCCAGGGCAGGTCACTTAACCTCAATGCCCTGCAGCAACTCTCTCTTTTTTTAATATAATATTTTATTTTTCCCAATTACATGTAAAAACAATATTTAACATTCATTTTCTAAAATGTTAACTTCCAAATTTTCTCCTTCCCTTTTCCCCCCTCCTCCTTCCTTAAGATGGTAAGCAATTTGATATAGGCTATACATGTGTGATCATGCAAAACATATTTACATATTGGTCATGTTATAAAAGAGGGAACATATCCCAAAATATCCACAAAGAAAATAGAATGAAAGATAGTAAGCTTCGATCTGCATTTTGACTCTCAATTCTTTCTCTGGAAATAGATAGCATTTTTCATTATGAGGTTTTGGAATAGTCTTGGATCATTGTATTGCTTGGAACAGGTGAGTCAATCACACGTGATCATTGTACAATATTGCTTTTTCTGTGCATAACATTCTTCTGGTTCTGCTCAGTTCATACAAATCTTTCCAGGTTTTTGTTTTTAAAACCTTCCCTTCTTAGAATCAATACTGTGTATTGGTTCCAAGGCAGAAGAGCAGTAAGGCGGAGGCAATGAGGGTGAAAGTGACTTGCCCAGGGCGATACAGCTGGGAAACATTTAAGGTCAGATTTAAACCTAGAACCTCCCATCTCTAGGCCTGGCTCTCAATCCGCTGAGCCAACCAGCTGCCTCTTTTCCAGGTTTTTCTGAAATCATCATGAGTACATCATTTCTTATGACACAATAGTATTCCATTACAATCATATACCACAACTTGTTCAGCCTTTCTCCCAAATGATGAATCACTTCAGTTTCTAATTCTTTGCCACCATAAAAAGAGCTGCTATAAATATTTTTGTACAGATAGGGTCTTTCCCCTTATTATTTGTTTAATCTCTTTGGTATACATATCTAGTAATGGTGTTATTGGATCAAAGAGTATTCATAGTTTTATGGTTCCAAATTGCTCTCTCGAATGGTTGGATCAGTTCACAAATTCACCAACACTATATTAGTGCCTCAGTTTTCCCACATTTCCAACATATCATTTTCCTTTTCTGTCATATTAGCCAAAATGATAGGTGTGAGGTAGTACCTCAGAGTTGTTTTAATTTGCATTTCCCTAATCAAAAGTGATTTAGAGTATTTTTATTTGACTATAGATAGTTTTGATTTCTTCTTCTGAAAACTGCCTTCATATTCTTTGATCATTCATCAATTGGTGAATGACTTGTATTCTTATAAATTTAACTCCATTTTCTATATAATTGAGAAATGAGGCCTTTATCAATGACATTTGCTATAAAAAAAATTTCCCCAGCTTTCTGCTTTCCTTCTAATTGTAGCTGCATTGGTTTTGTTTATGCAAAATCTTTCTAATTTACTATCATCAAAATTATCCATTTCACATCTCATAATATTCTCTATCTCTTATTCGGTCATAAATTCTTTCCTTCTCCATAAATATGTCAGGTAAATTGTTCCATACTCTCCTGATTCTTGTAGCAACTCTCTAAGAAGATAAGAATCAGAGGAGGTGTCAACTCATTGATGGAGTTTCTTCTCTAGAGAGTTCTCTATACCATTGAAATCACAGGTCCAGTCCCTATTCTAGTCCCTGTGATCCAAATCAGAATCAAAGAACTAGAGCTAGATGCCAAGCACCTACATTCTCTGAGTATACCCTTCTTAATGGAGAAGAGGCATTCTACAGAGAAATCTCACCTGTTCTCAGTTTGGCCCCACCCAGCCCCACATAATACTTCAGATATTTCTCTTAATGCCAGGAACAGAAGCTGAAACATTTGTCCTAGCTTATTGCCTCTGTAATGAAGCTCAGTAAGGAGCACAGCCAGTGTCATTAGACCCAGTTAGTCAGTAATGAAATCCTAATAACATGACTATCCATTGAGACCCAACACTAGTTAGCTGCTCCAAAAATAGCTACCACCCTAGAGCTAGAAGGGATATCAGAGACCATCATTTTACAAATGTAGAAAGGGAGGGTCAGAGAAGTTGCATTTTACTGAAGGTCTCACAGGTAGTTTCAGAAATCAGAGGATTAAAGGTTCTCTGACTCTGATATCAGTATACTTTCTGCTACACCATGCTTCTTTCTTATAATTATTGTTATATATGATGTGTATTGCCCATGTGAAATATATAAGTCCACATGGGTTCTCCAAATGCAGCCCCCTGAGGAGACACTGATAGATACCACTGGAATCTTGACAACTCCTCTCCAAGGAAAACTTTGGTTCCTGTCTAGAATGGAGAAAATGAGGCTAGGAAGTTGGGTACCTTACTTTCCTCTTCAATGGTAATGAATAGAATTTTATCTGTTGGCCTCCCTAAATATTGATGGTCTAAAGCAGGGGGGTGATAAACTATGCTTTGTCTCCTATTCTTGTATGGTCCACAAGTTAAGGTGGTACAAAAACAAGTGGTAAACAAAATTTGTTCATGGGTCACAATTTTTAGACACTTTCCCTAAGAGTATGATTTTTTTTGAGGTTCAAGTCATTTTCCTGGTCACTATCCCTTAAAGGAGAAAGAGTAGCCCCCAGCTTAAGTCCATAGGGTTGTCTCCTTTCTACTAAATGCTAATTACACAAAAGACCATCACAAAAAGTGAATAGCAAGTAGACCCATTTATCCAAGCAGATTGTAAACAGAAATCAGATAATTTCTACAGGTTAAAATATGCCAGAAAATATACAAATGAGTGAGCAAAAAAAGGAATATGAACAATAAATTATCAAAAGAAGAAAAAAATGAAAGAATGCACTGAATCACTAATAAGAGAAATGAAAATCAAAACAACCCTATGTTTCACTTCCCACCCTGAAAACTGGCAATGATAACAAATGCTGGGAATAGTTAATGTTTGAGGGTTGTGGGAAGATTAACATGTTAGTAAATTGTTGGGGCTTTAATCAATACAATCATTTTGTAAAAAAAATTAGGATTATTCAAAGAAAGTGACTGAAATGTCTATAACATTTGACCCAGAGATTCTATTACTAGATTTATACTTCACAATGGCCATTGATACAAAAATCCCCACATACACCAAAATATTTATACAAGCACTTTTTGTGTTAATAAAGAACTGGAAACAAAAGAGATGTCCATCAGTTGGGGAATGGCTAAACGAATTGTAGTGCATGCATGTATGGATTATTATTATGTTGTAAGAAACGATAAATGAGATAAAGATAGAGAAGCATAGGAAGGTCCATATTAAGTGATTCAGTGAATTAAGTAGATCCAATAAAACAAAATATGCAACGATTATAAATATGCAAATGGATGGGAAAAACCACCAAAAAATAAAAAGCGACTGTTGCAAAATTTAAAGACCAAGCAATAAATAACCCAATAGAAAAGATACCCCCAATTTGCCCCTTGATAGAAGTAAAAGGTCTATAAGTTTTGTACATTGCATATATTTTTATACTCTGATCAATTAATGGTGTTTCTTTCTTCTTACTCTTTTTTTTGGTCTTTAAAAGTATTCTTTGTTTTACTGGATGGCTCTCTGGGACAGGGAGAGAATTAGATAGGGGAGGAGGGGGAATTATGATATAAAAGACAAAAGATATCAATAAAAGTGTAGTCTAAAAGAATAATGAATAACCTCTTTAGACAGAAGCAAGATATCTCAGCACGATTAAGAGGAAGGCCCCAATATCATCCAAGGAGAAATTCCCCCAGGTCTCTAAGAAAGCAAGCTAGAGATCGGACATCTTGAGACACCAGTTCCTCTAAATGTCTCCTCCCCAGTCTTTTTGCTC
Organism: Gracilinanus agilis; assembly: GCF_016433145.1. Classification (NCBI taxonomy): domain Eukaryota; kingdom Metazoa; phylum Chordata; class Mammalia; order Didelphimorphia; family Didelphidae; genus Gracilinanus; species Gracilinanus agilis. The sequence goes on from NC_058132.1 coordinate 69,569,125, forward strand.
TCCCCACAGATGTCTCCTTAAAGAGAGTCTAGAACTGTATCTCTCTTAAAGGAAAGAAAAATGCTTTTTTTTTTCCAGAACTCTTGAGCCAGCTTCACCTCTCACACGATGAAGCATCAAGTCATCATTCTCTCTACTATTGAAGAGAGTCACACCTAAGCAGAAAGTCACGAAACACTTCAAGCTTAAAATCCATGTTACATCTGTAATTCCTAGACTCTGTTACGTCCTTCCCATTCAGAAGTTTTTCTTAAATTTGGTATTTACTTTAGGAGACATAAAAAGTCAGCCCCCAAATTTGGAACTAGGGTGGCCTGCAGCCCTGTGGTAGGAGTGAGTCACCAGCTGTGGCTTGTCTCTTAGCACCCCCATCCTGATCCCCTTTAATGGTTTAATTCTGGCAGAAGAGATATCCAGAAGAAAGAACACCCAGCTGGCTTCAAGATACGTGGTCTGTAATGCTAACATTGCTGTTAATTTACTCTGTAATGTTAGGCAAATCATTAACCTCTCTGGATTTCATTTGGAGCAGATTTAAATACTAGAACAAAACCAAGTAATGAGCCCCCCAAACTTCACCCAGCTAATAAGCTCTTTCTCCTTGCATCACTCCTTTAATTTGGAGCCATATGTATGTATATATACAGGCATGTGTGTACATGTGTGTTAGGAAGGGAAGACTATATGCTAATATTTCTGTCTGAAAACAAAATCTGAGCCTCTTTGGGGGTCTGTGGGTTGGGAATACCCACAGGAAGAGTGAGGTCAAAGAGCAATTTAAATTTAAATTTTCCTTAAGTTTCTGACCTGGACAGCCAGCAGATGGGGACAGCAAACTCATGGGGGCAGTAATGAATTTCTCAGAACCATTAACAAAAAGGGAATTTTCAAAAGGTAACGAATGATCGTACTGAACGAGGCATGTAAAACTGAACATCTGTGTTGTTTCACAACAACACACTGGGCAGACCCACTAGAAAGGCATGGTGGAGAGAAACCACACGAGTAATGAACTGATAGAATGCTGGGTCGGGGATTCAATTTTTAAGAGCTTGCCACCAAGGGGTGGCATGTCACAGGAGCAATATCTACTCTACATAGGCTGGGCTAGTTTTTCCTTAAGACAGAATGAAAATCTAAGGGGAATTACTGGTGTGGCTTCCTGATGGTCCGAGTACAGAGTCAGAAGCCCTGCTGCCAGGCTTGGAATATTCTTCTAGTCCTCATACCTGCAAAGGCAAGAAAGATAGCCCCTAAATGGATCAGGTTTCATATGATCCCATGATCCTGTCACATGACATAACTATATATGCTAGATAATAGTATAGATAAATGAATTTATAACAGTATAGACAGCCAAACCCAAATTGTAGTCATTAATGAATGACTATCAACTTGGAGAAAAAAGAATACTACAGGGATCAATACATGATCCTTTCTTTTCCACATTTTTTTTATCATGACTTGTAAGAAAGTATAGATAGTGTGGTTCTATAATTTGCAGATGACACAAAACTAGGAGGATTGGTTAACCCTCTAAATACCAAATTAAGTACTCAGAAGTATCCTGACAAGCTAGAATGATGGAATGAATCTAATAAGAGAAAAATCAGTAGAGATTAATTAAAAATCCTACACTTGATATTAAAAAAATAAATTCCACAAGTACAAAATAAGGTAGGTCTGGGTAGTTAACTATTTATCTGAAAAAGATTTCATGTCTGAGTAGACTAAAAGGTCAGGGACACAACATGACAACCAAAACAAAAGTAATGGCTCCATTAAGGGATGTATAGGAGCCCCTCCTTTCCTATATGCCCATCCTTCCAAGAATCTTCAAACCTCTCCCCAGAGAGGCATCTGTTGGAAAAATTTAGGAAATTTTTAGAAAAACTGGAGGGAAAGACATCTCTCTTACCAGATTTTATATTAATAACTTTATAATAAACTCACCAGCTTACCCCAAACCACAGGTTCCCAAAGAGATTCTGCTTTTGTCCCCAGACACAGAAATACCAGCATGCCCTCTTTACCTTCCCAAAACACTTATACACAATGTCCTTTCACATACATACAGCTCCAAATTCAAAAAGTGACAGCAGGGAGAAAGAACTTATTAGCTGGATGAAGTTTGGGGAACTCGATGCTTTTGGTTTATTCTAGTATTTAAAGTGTCCTTTCTCAGCCCAACCCTTTTCCTGCCTAGGTGACCCTAGCCCTGGACTTTGGGCCTTTGGATGCCTCTTCTGTTTTGTTTCGGAACCTAAGCATAGATGATCAAACATCAAACTTGAGGTAGATGATTCCAGCCTTGGAGGCAATCTGAGGAGCTGATTGACATTAAGAGCAATGGTCTGTAACCATTCCTTTCTTGGAGAAGATAACCAAGGGCAGGAGGAGGATCCCCCAAGTCCTAGCCTATCTAGCTAGTCATGATCATCCTTTTGGGAGATATTCAGATAGTGCAGAACCAAAGAGATAATGAAATGCCAATCAGTTCAATAGTCTCACAAAATTTCTGATATTTTTATATTGTAATATAGAAGACAACTATTATGTTAATTCTTCTACTTGTTTAAGTTTGGGGTTTTTTTTTGTCAGTGAGCCCCATAAGTTTTTTGTGAAAAATTTGTTGTTTTTTTGGCGGAAAGAAATATCTGTATTACATCTTAAAACATAGATAATAATAATGCAATCATCTTCTTTAATCATACCACATTGGGACTATTGGGTTTACTCCTGATTCCTCAATGCCATATTTTAGAAAAGACACTGACAAGCTAGAGAGTGTCCAGTGGAGGGTGAATAGGCTGATGAGGGTATGAAGAATGTGGAGACCAATTGAAGACAAGAGATGTTTGTTCCCAAATTCCTCATCTTTTTCTTCTTTCTCTCATGGTGATCTGAATACTCCAATGACATTATTGCTTTTCCATTCCATTAATTCTATCTCATTTTCCTTCATGAGTACATTTTCTTGATATACAATGCTACCCTATGCTATCTAATCACCTTTTATAGATTCTTTATCTTTGGAATGAAGTTGTATGCATGGATGGGCTTCATCCTACCAGTTTCAGTGCTTTTTATGATCAAATTTGCCCCTTGACATTAGCCCTTCTAGTTCACCTTGTGACTCACACTTTATGTGCTTATTTAGAAAGATCTAAGACCATAATCTCCTCCCTTGTATTTTGTCTCCTATGAATTTCGGAGTATCTCTACTGCTCCTCTACACTGTAGCTATTCTCTCTTTTAGAGAGCAAGTGTCCAAACTCTTCCCTCATGCTGCATATGAGCCACCTCTTTATCCCAGACAGAGTATGGAGGAAACACTCCCATTGGGCTGCTTGATAGAGGAGCGGGTGATGAGAGAAATGCCCTCAGGTGCACTGGAGAGGGGAAGTGGAACAGCCCCCTCCAGCATGTGTACCATAGGTTCACCAACATGGTTCTAGGGTATCCAGTTTGGTGTGTATACATACATAATTTTTTTTCTTTGTTGATTTTTAGCTTAAGTCTTTTTTATTAGATTTGTTAGACTTTAGACAAATGCATTCTTATTGGCCCTTCTCATGTACCCTCCATTCCTAGCCAGGGGCCTGTCACCTCCTATATTTTAAGCCATGGTTCAGAAATGTCTTTTCTCAGACATCAGATTTTTCACCAACTGTTCATTTCTCAAACCTTTTTCCTTCTGAAACCCATAATGAAAGCACCACACATGCCCCAAGTTCTTCAGTTTCTTGTTCAAGATTCCATAATTCTTAATAGCACTTTCTAGCTTCTTTCTAGCAATAACATTTATGCTCATATAACTGAAGTGGATAGTAGCCACAAGTTTCAGGAGACCCTGTAACACGTTGAATCCATACCCCAGCAAGAAAATAATCCTCTCTGTTGTTATTGCTAAAATCCCTTCTATCTCTGACATTCTTTGACACCATGATGCTATAGCTCTTAAAGGCACAATATTGTATACATCTGTAGTTAGAAGAGTTTTAGGGGTATGAGAAGATTATGTCAAATGATCAATTGGGGAGATGTCCCCCAAATGATCACAGGGGGAATTGTGAATCTTCATTAACTCTCCCCTTCCCATTTTTAGATTTAATGTTAGCAGAGTGAAGAGAGTGCTGGAATTGGAGTCATATTCCTCAACTATAAAATGAGGGTGATAATATCATCTACCTCCCAGGGTTGTTGTGAAGATCAAATGAGATGAGGCAGCTAGTGACTCAGTGGACAAAGTAACAGGCCTGAGTTCAAAACTGACCTCATACTTCTTAGCTATGTTACCCTGGGGCTAGTCACTTAATCCCATTTGCCTGATCCTTGCCCCCTTCTGTCTTTGAGTGGTTACTAAGACAGAAAGTAAGGTTTCAAAAAAAATCAAATGAGATAACATTTGTAAAGCACTTAGTACATGCTTGGCTCATAATAGGAATTTATAAATGTTTGTTTCACCTTTCTACTAAAATCAGCAGCAGCAGCAACCAGCATTTAAAGAGTGCTTTGAAGTTTACTAAATGATTTTTTCAGATATTATCTCATTTGATCCTCTGGAACTCTGGAAGGAAGTTGTTACTATTATTTCATTTTATAATTGAGGAAACTAAGGCAAACAGAGGCTAAGTGACTTGCTCAGAGTCACATAGCTAGTGAGTATCTGAGGCCACATGTGAACTAAGGTCAGACAGAGAGAGTGATCAGATTCAGAAGATCTCCTACATGGAAAGGCTGAATGGAAATGAACCAAATTGAGTGGAATGGAAAACAACAGAATTCCATGGAATGGTACAGAATGGAATTATGTTGAGAAAACCACCCAGTGTCCATAAAAAAACAGGATCTGTGTCCCCATTTCCCTCTCCTTTTCCCTTTCTGACCTCCTGGTGATGCTTGGGAGAAGAACTTGCCAGTGTGGACAATGTTGGATCCCCATCAGGAGTCCCATATCAGGCAGAAGAGGGAGAAAAGAGTGAATGGGTGCTTGATGTCCTCTCCTTAGGGGTAAATCATCCCCCTGATTCTCATGAATATCACCCTGCCTATCTCCTAGCTCAGACTCAGGGCAGCCTCGCCTCCTACTCCAGCCTGGCAGGGGGCTCAATAAACATTCATTATGCCTCAGCCTCCCAGGAGGCCACCCACTAGAGCTATTCCCAGCCCAACCACAGATGCCGCCTGCAGTGCTCTTAATAACGATCATTCTGCAACACATGGGTACAATACATAAAGCACTTTCCTATTCATTATCCCATTTGAGTCTGACAGTACCTCTGGGAGACAGACTTCCATTTGACAGATGAGAAGACTGAGGCACAGAGGCAATAAGTGGCTTTCTGGTGATCATAGGGAGATTTAGTGATGGAGAGGACTCTTGACTGGCCCAGGGTTCTCTCACATAGCCGAAAAACTCCTTCAGAGCTAGTCACTCCCTCCCTGTTGAGCTGACCACTAGCCCTGTGACCCTGGGCAGGTCATTTAGCCTAATTCAGATTCCTTATCTGGAAAATAAGGATCAAATGAGATAAGATGCTTTGTAAACTTTCAAGTACTATATAAATGCTAGCCGTTATTATTTTGACCAGCCCAAGACCCGGCTGGGTACATGAAAGATCAAAATGGCATTTGTTGACATAAAGAAATTGTTCCAGAAGGAAAGCTGGACACATACCACCTTCCTCTCCCTGGTCTTCACTTATATAGTTAAAGAGACAATGGAAGCATGGAGAGAGACAAGGCAAGCAGACTCAGGGATGGGAATGGCAATGGGGAGCCCCAACTGAGGTGGGCAGGGGAAGACTATCAGGAGTCAAGGAAAGATGGGGTAGCGTTTGGGAACCTGGGGCCAGGGACCAGCCTCAGCACTTCAGCAAGGGGTGAACTGAGGATCTCTGGACAGAGTTGTCTGATTTGGGGCCAGCCCTGCCTCTCAGGCATCTTCTACAGCCCTCAAACGTTGGAGCTTTTTTTCCCAGTTTCCAAAACAAGGAGAGCCTGAGAGAATGCCCCTGTTTGCCATGAAGGCCACAGGTGTTTTCCAAGCTGCCTCCCCCCTCACCCACCCAGATGCACAGTGACTTCGGTCAGGGCCATCTGCAGCAGGATCATTATGGTCAACAAAGCATCCCTAAGTTCAGATCGTGGAGGCCCCTGGGAGGTGGGAGACAAAGACAGCAGGAAACTCTGCTGACAGGGCTCCAGCGGAGGAGGTCGGTGGATGTCTCAGTTCTTCAGGCACAACTGAGGAGCTTTTGTGAGCCCCCTACCCGCCTGCTTCCTCTCTTAGCCAGAGGTTTCCAAGGAAACCACCAGGACCAAGAGCCAGGGCCAGGAAGTCCTGGCCCAGGGCCCAGGCTCCTCCTGTCGCCCCAGCATGGAAGCCACAGAGAAGGCGAGGGTGCACAGGAGACCAGCAACAGGGGAGGAGAGGGAGAAAGGAGAAAGGAAAACGGATCAAGAGAAGGGAAAGAGACAAAAAAATTTGAAAAGGCAGCGCCTCATTCTCCCTCACCCCCACCAATCTCATTCCCACCTCTGCATGTCCCTTTATTCCTTCTAAGAATTCCCCAGGCCTGCCTATGCCTGCCCAAATCCTAACCATTCTCTGAGTTAAGTTTTATTGTTTTGGTCTCTTTCCTCACTCAGAAGAGTTCAGATGGGAATGGTACACAAACAGTTAACAGGAAATCCAATCTCCAGATGAGCAAGGGAGATGGTAAAAGATTCTCAATGAATTCAAGTCACCAGGCCCAGACAAATGACCTCCCAGGGGACTGTTGTAATCGCTGGACCACTGTCAGGGATATTTGAGGAGCTGAGCAAAAGAGGAAAGATGCTGAGTGATTGGGGATCCAATTTTTAAAAGGGGGAAGGTGGATTCTGAGAACTCTTGGTCTGTGAACTGGTAAAAGCCTAGGCGAGATCATCAAAGCAATGGTTTGTCAACCCTCTGAACGAGAAGCAGAGATCACAGGGAACCAGCATGGGTTCACAAAGAAGACTAAATCATGTCCAATTAATCTTACTTTCTTTTGGGGCAGAGTCACTCTCCTGGCCCACAGAAAACTGAAGGGTGAGTGAGGCTAACATGCCATCACAAAGTAATGTTTTCATGGCAACTGGGTGGCTCAGTGGATTGATAGAAAGCCAGGTCTGGAGATGGCAGGTCCTGGATTCAAATTTGACCTCAGATCCTTCCTAACTGCATGACCCCGGGCAAATCATTTAACCCTCATTGCCTAGCCCTTAGCACTCTTCTGCCTTGGAACCAATACACAGTATTGATTCTAAGATAGAAGGTGAGGGTTTTAAAAAAGATTTTTTTTAAAGTAATGTTTTCCTCCCATCTCTGTTCTGTACGTAAACTATATAATTCTTCAACTCTTTATCTGTTGGAGAAGAGTGAAGAAAATGTTTCCCTCCTTTTATTGCATAAGTAGGGAACTATGGGTGTGGAATACTGTACTTTTGATGCATTGATTTGTATTGCTAAGTTCACTGCTTTTCCCCCTCCTTTCTACTTAAAATAATTATTATTGTGGATGGCATGAAGGGCAGACAAAGGAAGAGGGATATATTTCTAAAGCAACGTGATTTTAAAATGAAATAACATAAATCAGATTTTTAAATAAACTGCCTTGTCCTATGGGTTAGTTTACCCCTGGCTTGACCTGGCACAATCATTGTTGCCCTCCAGTCAAGATCTTTTTCTCCAGGAAGATTCTTTCCTTCCTTCCCCATTCCTACCCTGATCATTGCCCTCATCACCAGCGCCAGGGAGATCTTTCGGGCCACCTCATCTCAAGCCCAAATCCAAAGCAAAGGTCCTCCCTGCCCACATCTCAGACCATGGCCAAGCTGCCTGCTGCCCTTCATCCCTTCCAGCTGGGGCCTCTGGATCCACTCATTCCAGACCTCCACTGAGTTGGCCAGAGTCCAAGGAGCTCTCAAGGCCAGAAAAGTGATTGGCTTCTCAGGCAGGTGGAGTCAGTGGCCCTGCCTTCCAGCTCCAACATGAGCTCCCCCCCCCCCCCCCAGCCAGTGCCTTTCTTTTTCCAGGACAGAAGGGCTTTGGCTCTCTATTTCCAATCCATGGTGAAGGTCACCGCTTTTCACCCCATCCCACCCCCAACACACACACCAGAAACCCTGCTCGTCCCCATGCTGCAGCCCAGCCCAGGCTACCATGACCTTCCATGATTCCATTTGCTAGGACAGGCTGTGGGATAGAGGTGGCTTTGCATGGAAGGCTGCTTCAGGAGCTCAGTGCTAGACAAAAACTACATGGGCTGTCTCAGAGGTACAGAGCTCCCCTTCACTCCAGGTGCTAAAGCTGACCTTGTGAAAGGGCTTCCTACTCAGGGACTCATTAGGATCATTGCAAGGGACCCTGGAGATCATCAGATCTAGCCTCCTCATTTTACACATGAGGAAACCCAGACAGAGAGGTAATTTGTGCAAGGTCACCCAGCTATTAAGAGGTTCTCCCAGGGTTTGAATCCATCCCATCTGAATCTAATCTGGAACCCATTGCCTCTTTCTGTACCACAGTGGTGAATTAGATCATCTCTGAAGTACCTCCTGACCCTGACCCTAAAGCAGGGCCAGACATACCCCAAGGAAGAAGGTCACAAGAGGGTCCACTCCTTACCTACCCCAGACCAACTGATTCCTATGTCTCTCTCAATCAATCAGCAGACTGTTATCAAGTGCCTACTGTGTGCCAGCTAAGCAATAAGGCTACAAAGAGAAATAAAACAGTTCTTGCCCTCAATGAGTTTATATTTTATCAGAAGAAAAAACCCAAATATATGTATATATGTGTATATATGTGTGTGTGTATATATATATATATATACACACACATATACATGCTGGAGTTGGAGTTAGGAAGAACTGAATTCAAATCCAGTCTAAGACACTACTAGGTGTGTGACCCTGGGCAAGTCATTAAAGTCTCAGCCTCAGTTTCCTCAACTGTTAAATGAAGATAATAACAGCACCCACTTCCCCATCAAATGAGAGAATATTTGTAAAATGTTTTTTGCAGACCTTAAAATACTACATAAATGCTAGCCAGTAGTATTGATCCTGTCCGTTACATTTTCCAACCACCTCTGTCAACTTTATGGTCTTGGTGAGATAATGTATACCTCAGGTCACCCTACCAACTTACCATCTCTTTGCCAAGAAACAAGCTTTTCACCATCAGGTCCTCTGAAGTCAGGACTAACCACTGCATACAAAGAGTTCTGAAGGCTAATTTAGATGCTTTTGTTTACATCATTATAGTTGTTGTGCTAAGAGATGATGAGACCATCATCTCTTAGTTCTGTTTCCTTCCTCATGGATCACAAGTTCATACATTTTTGTAAGTGAATAATCTTGTAAAGTCAAAACCCCAAAGCATAAACCCAAATAAACAAGTGAGAAATCATGTGCTTTCATCTGCATTCTGCATCATCCAACAGTTCTTTCTCTGGGGGTGGATAGCATTCTTTTTCATAAGTCCTTCAGAATTGTCCCAGGTCATTGTATTGCTGATAACAGCTAAGTCTTTCACAGTTGATTATTCCACAATATTGCTGTTACTGTGTACAATATTCTCCAAGTCCTGCTTATTTCACTCTGCATCAGTTCATGTAAGTCTTTCCAGCTTTTTCTGAAATCATCCTGTTCATCATTCCTTGGAGCACAATAGTATTCCATCATCATCATATGCCACAATTTGTTCAGCTATAGCCCAAACGAGTTCATACAACAGATCATAAACTTTTCAGGTATTCACTCTTTTTTCCCAATAGTTTTAAAATTCTTTTAGTTACATGAAGAAATAATTTCTGACAATTGTTTTCTGACATTTCAGAATTCAGATTTTCTCACTCATTACCTTATCCTCCCTCTCCAAGGTGTTGAATAGTCTGATATAAGTTATACTCGTACCCATGAAAGACATATCCCACATACAGTAGAAATCTCATGAGGGAAATATAGTGGAAGATGACATGCTCTGATTTGTACTCATACTCCAATAGTTCCTTCTTTGGCTACGGATAGCATTTTTCATCATGAGTTCCTTGTGGTTATCTGGGAGCCTTGCTTTGTTGATAATAGTTTAGTCCTTCACAGTTGATCATTGTATAATATTTTTGTTACTGCATACATTGTTCTCTTGGTTCTGCTCACTTCACTTTGCATCAGTTCATATAAGTCTTTCCAGGTTTTTATCAATTATTCACTTTCAGCTAGACCAGTGATTCCCAAAGTGGACGCTACTGCCCCCTGGTGGGTGCTGCAGCAATCCAGGAGAGCAGTGATGGCCACACTTTTTGTATTACATTCTATTCTGAGTTCAATAAATAGTTTCATAATTTCCAGGGGTCGCTAAGTAATATTTTTTCTGGAAAGGGGGTGGCCAAAAAAGTTTGGGAACCACTGAGCTAGACCAACGATTTATGCCACATGAATAGACACAAGGTGTTGACCTTCTAAACTGATAGGGTTCCCACACCTGAAGAAGGTCAGTTCCATCTCTGATATACTCCAACACCTCCATTGTGCCTGTAGGTATGCAATTCCCATTCCTACCTTCACTTCCACCACCAAGATTGCTGGGCAATGTTCTATCTCTGCCTCTGTAACCTGGCAGCAGACCACACTGTCTATCCACAATTGCTTAGGCTAGGATTTTGAACCACTACAAACTCAAAATGGCACATTCAATATTGGGATACTAAGTCATGTGAGGATGTGCCTCAGACAAGGTTCCTACGATCTTGGTATCAGTTCTGTCAACTGGGCTCCATCCTAGGGAGTCAAGTAACATTGGATGTGTTTGGGAGCAATCTTCCTCCTCTGACCTTTCATCTCGAGTGGTTTTATTCCTCTCTGAAGCATCATGGTATCATGGACCATATCCTGAAATCGGAAACAGGACATCTAGGTTAAATACTCACCAGCTACATGGCCATAGAGATAGGGAGGTAGAGGTAGAGGAGGGTGCAACAGGGAATTGGAGGATATGTGTTTGTAAATGTCACCTCATGGTGGGAGAAGATGGGGAAGAGCTTTGAAGGTGAAATAAAACGTGGCATAAAGATGACCCAGCACAACTCTCCTTTCCCTCTGCTGCTATGGGTGCTGGATTCATGACTGTCAGGTCACAACCCAAATCCTTTTTATAAATGCCCAGGGAACTGCAAGGCTAGAGTGACTCTAAGTGGAGTTTGGAAGCAAGGGCAAGGAGAGGAAGTGAGTAGGTTTGGGGCTACCAAAGAAGAGAGTGGTACAAGGAGCCTGCTGTGAGCTGAGTTTCTAAAAAAAGGAAGTAACTGCCAGATGAAGTGCTTACTGCAAGTTGATCTCCAGAGGCCTGGCTGCTTCCTAACCACCCCACCCCCAACCCCATCACTGCTCATATTTGGAGGATTGGGGATGGGGGGTGCTGGAGAGGAACAATATGGCTTTGCTTTGAGAGTTCAAAGCTTATGGTTGCTGGGATGGGTGAATGAAAATTAATGCTGACTTCTCATCGGTAACCCTGGTTATTATGTTTTATTACTTTAATTAAATCTTTTTCTAACTACACAGAGCCTGAGTAACTAGGAAACCCAGTGGAGAGAGGCACAAGAGGAGAACAATTTTCCTAGCAGAATAGGGGTTGGGATCTGGATCTGACTGGATAAATCTACACATAAACCCTCTGGGTACCTAGGTGGTATAGTGATTAAAGTACCACTTCTAGGGTCAGGAAGATTCATCTTCCTGAATTCAAATCTGACCTCAGACACTTACTAGCTGTGTGACCTTGAGCAAATCACTTAACTCTATTTGCCTTAGTTTCCTCATCTCAAATGATCGGGAGAAGGAAATAGCATACCACTCCATTATCTTTGCCAAGAAAATCTCAAATAAAGTCAATAAGAGTGATACAACTGAAAACCATACAACAACAGTATGTTGTTTGTGTTGTATATATTTATTGTGTTTATTCTGTACATGTACTTATAAGTTATTTTACATCTTCTCAAAATGAATGTAAGCACCTTGAGGTCAGAGACTGTTTCTTTAATTTTTCTTATTTTTGATATTAATTTTTTTAAATGTTGAATTCCATATTCTCTCCTTCCCTCTCAACTGCCCATGCTCTACTCATTGAGAAGGCAATCGATATGATATCACTTATTCATACAAAATATATCTCCATATTAACCAAATTGGCAGAGGGGGAAGAAAGAAAAAGAAAGTGAAAACATATGCTTTAATTTGCACTCAACATTCATCAGTTCTCGCTTTCTGGAGGAAGAGAGTATTTTTTAATCATGAGTCCTTGGAATTGTCTTGGATCATTGTCTTGATCAGAGTAGCTGAGTTTTTCACAGTTGATCATCATTACAGTACTGCTGTTCAATGTGCAATGTTCTCTTAGTCCTGTTCAATTTATATCAGTTCATATAAGTCTTTCCAAGTTTTTCTGAAACCTTCCTGTTCATCATTTCTAACACAACAGTATTCCATCACAATCATATGTGACAATTTGTTCAGCCATTCCCCAGTTGAAGTGTATCCCCTCAGTTTCCAATTCTTTGCCACCACAAAAAGAGCTGCTTTTAAAATTTTTGCACAAATACGGCTTTTTCACTTTTCTTTGATGTCTAGGATTCTGTCCTGGAAGTGATATTGCTGAGTCAAAGGATTTTTTAGGCCTTTGTTGGCTTTTTTTTTTTTTTTTTGCCTTTGGGCATAGTTCCAAATTATTCTTCAAATGACTGGGCACAACTTCTCCAACAATGTATCAGTGTGCCTTTGTTTCCACAACTCCTCCAGCATTTATCATTTTCCTTTTCTGTCATTTTAGACAATTTAATAGTTGTGAAGTAGTGCTTCAGAGATACTATAAATTTCATTTCTGGGGCAGCTGGTTGGCTCAGCAGAAAGATACCAGGACTGCAGATGGCAGGTCCTGAGTTCAAATGTGACCTCAGACACTTCCTAGCTGAGTGACGGTGGGCAAGTTATTTAACCCCCATTGCCTAGTCCTTACATTTTTCTATTTTGGAACTGATACTTCATATCTATGCTAAGACAGAAGGTAAGTTGCTTTGTTTGTTTGTTTTCTAGTTGTTGTTTCATTTCTCTAAAGAAAAGTGATTTCAAGTATTTGTCGATTAGAGTATGGTTCTTATTTTTTACCAGTTTGGCTTAGTTCCTTATATATTTGATAAGTGAGGCCTTTATCAGAGAAACATGCCCTAGTCTCCTGCTCTCCTCCTAATTTTGGCTGCATTGATTTTGTCTGTGTAATGCTTTTTTTAAAAAACCCTTAACTTCTGTGTATTGGCTCCTTGGTGGAAGAGTGGTAAGGGTGGGCAATGGGGGTCAAGTGACTTGCCCAGGGTCACACAGCTGGGAAGTGGCTGAGGCCGGGTTTGAACCTAGGACCTCCTGTCTCTAGGCCTGACTCTCACTCCACTGAGCTACCCAGCTGCCCCCCTTTAATTTACTTTTGATATCAGTTTTCATACCTAAATAATTTATCCATTTTGACTTTATCTTGGTATACAGTGTGAGATGCCATTCTATGTCTAATTTCTTCTAAACTGCTTTCTAGTTTTCCCAGCAATTTTTGTTAAATGGTGAGTTCTTATCCAAAAAGCTTAGATCTTTGGGTTTTTCAGAAATTAGATTGCTAAAGTCATTTACTACTGTGTATTGTATACCCAATCTATTTCACTGATCCACCACTCTGTTTCCCAGTTGGTACCAGATTGTTTTGATTATTGCCATTTTGTAATATAGTTTGAAATCTGGTACTGCTAGGTTTAGGCTAAGGACTGTTTCATTTTTCATGGTTTTATATTGTCAAGGTCTAGCACAGTCCCTAACACATAGTGGGTGCTTAATAAATGCTTGTGGATTTATTTAATTAAGGAAATGGCCTTGGGAAGAGTTTTTTCAGTGAGTAAGGAGAAAATCTAGTTGCAGGGTTGCAAAGGAATAATTTATCAATGAGGAAATAGCAAATTCAGACTATTCACAATGAAGAGGAGGAGATATAAAAGATGATAACTTAATAATGTATTAGGGTGAAGAGAAGTTTAGGATAGCGAACTCCAGAGAAAGAACTGATGGAATACAAATAGAGATGAAAGCAGACTATTTTTCACTTTATTTTATGTGTGTTTTTATTTGGGGGCTTGGGTTATATATAAGTATTCTCTCACAGCCATAACCAATGTGGAAATACATTTCGCATGATCATACACATATAACCTAGATCAAAAGGCTTACCATCGCAGGGAGGAAGGGAGACAACTTGGATCTTACAATTTCAGAAAATGTACATTGAAAATTGTTAATACGTGTAATTAGGAAAATAAAATATTTTAAAAGAAGATTAGAGAGAAGTTGAGCCTATTTATAGAGACTGGGTAAGGTGCCAATAGAGAAGGAAAGATGGCAGATGAGAAAGGGAATGCTTGACTGATAGTTGATTGAGGCCCAAGAAATGATAATGGTGATATTTGAAAAGATCTAATACTTTCTCAGCATGGGGTTTGGGGAATTTCCTGTGTGGGAACTCTACCAACATCTCACAAATTGTTCTTGGCTTAATCGAAAAATCCTAGAGATGTGTCTGAGGCACAGAGAAATGAAGGGATCTACTCAAGGTTCCACAGCTAAAAGATATAAGTAAAGGGGCTCAAAACAGAGGTCATCAATATCTTCAATAAAATAGGAGATGGAGAAGAGAGAAGTGATGGGGTTGGAAGTTTGAGGAGACAAGTTTTGCCACAGCTTCTATAGGGAGGATGTATCAGTATGAGATGAATAAGATCATTACAAGGGATATAAAAGAAAAATGGTGTTCCATGCTATCTTTGTGGACAAGATGGAGAGATGTAGATTCAATCGTGTGAATTCAAAATTAGGTGAATGATCAAACCCAAAGAGAAATGATTAATGAATTGATGTCAACTTGGAAAATGTCTAGTGAAGTGTCTCGTCCTTGACCTGCCCGGTTCAACCTTTTTATCAATGATTTGGAGAAAGAGCATTATGAGGGAAACAAAAGGTAGGTAGTGTCCTATGCTATCTTTGTAGACAAGATGTCAAGATGTGGGCTAGCTAGTCAAGCAATTGAGTGAATTCAAAAGAGGGAGAATGATCAAACCCAAAGAGTAATGATTAATGAGTTGATGTCAACTTGGAACATATCTAGTGAAGTGCCCTAGAAACCTGTCCTTGGTCTGCTCAGTTCAACCTTTTTATCAATAATTCGGGATGAAGGTATAGAGGGTGTGTTTGTCAAATTTGCAGGTGACATGAAGCCAAGAGGGTTAATTAGCATGTTGGATGACAGAGCTTAGATGTTTTATCTAGCTAGGCTAGAATAAAATCAATATGATGGAATTTAAAAGGAATAGATGCAGTATGGTATGTTTTGGCTTTAAAAAAATCAATTTTGCACATCTAGAATGGAAGAACCTTTTTTGGACAATAGTTTATCTCGGGAATTATAGTGGAATAAAAGCTCAACATAAGTATTGTGTTTAGTTCATGATATCAATCAATCATTCAATAAACATTTATTAAGCATCTACTATTTGAAAATCACTGTACTAAGGGAGATCAGGCTAATGAGCCAGAGATTGTCCCAAAAAGGATGACCAGGATGAGGTGGCTGGAGACCATCATATAAGAACAACAATTGAAGGAACTAGAAATATTTAGCTTGCAGGGCAGGGAAAAGGCTTAAGAGGTTGCATGATTTGGGTGTCTGAAGGGATATCTGAGAGAACTGGAATTAAACTTGTTCTGCTTGGCCCTAAAAAGCAAAACCAGGAGTAAAGGGAGAAAATAGAAGAGACAGATCTCCAAAAATTGGCACCATTGAGAAGTAGCGGCATTGCAAACCTGAGAGTTCTTAAGGCAGAGACTAGATGGGCGCTTGGATGTGTCATAGAGTGGAGTCTCCAACTCTCAGATGCTGTCACACAACATTGAGGACCAGTGGATGTTAGAGGTAGCTAGCTGGACCAGAGGGATGAAGGGCTAAACCTAGAGTCAGGAAGACCCACGTTCAAATCCAACCTCAGGCACTGCCTCCACCATTCCAGTTGTGTTACCCTAGATGAGTCCTTTAAGTCTGCCTCAGTTTCCTCTTTTGTAAAATGGAAATGATAATAACATCCACTTCCCAGGGTTCTTGTCAAATGAGATAATAATCTGTAGAATGCTTTGCAAAACATAAAGTACTATGTAAATGTTTGCATTTTAATGATTATTAACACTAATTATTACATAATTATCTAATATAATAATCATTAATACCAATCGTTACATATTTGTATTGATAGCAATTATTACATAATAATGAATTACATAGTTAATTATTACATAATTATTGTGTAACTGACATTTTAAATTATTATATAGATAGTATCAGATCATAGATTTAAAACTGGGAGGAATCTGAAAGCCATCCAATCCAAATCCCTTATTTTACAAATGAGAAGTTTTGGGTCCCAAAAAGGTCAATTTGTCCAAGGTCACACAACTACTGAGTGATAGTGATAATCATAGGCATAATCTATTTTTTAACCCTTACTTTCTTAGTACCAACTCTAAGACAGAAGGACAAGGGCCAGGCAAATGGAGTGAAATCACTTGCCCAAAGTCACACAGCTAGGAAGTATGTGAGATTGGATTTGAACCCAGGTCCTCCAGACTCCAGGCCTAGAATTTTATCCACTAGGCCATCTGGCTGCCCCCATAATATGATTTTGTGACTTCTTCCAGGCTCTTCCAGGGGCTGTGGACAGGGCTTTGCAGCTTAGGTTAAAGGAGATGGTGATAGTGACCTATCATTGATGATGATGAGGGTGGGAAGAAGAAAAGGACAAAGGAACAATGTATTCAAGCATGGGCTCTCTTCTTTAGTCATTTCAGTTTACACATACACTAAAACTCTAGGGGAGAGAAGAATGCAGGACTTCTGAAGCCTCCCCTTCCACTCCTAGTCCTGCTGTACCTCATGGTTTTAGAGAACACCCACTTGTAGCAATAATCAACCCAGGACACTGTCTGACTGTCCTACACAAGGGTCTCTCTCACACTCTGGTTGGAGACACCATCATTGAAGGGATCTTCTACATAAAGGATGAATGGAAGTCCATCAGCCTTGCCAAAACACTGAAGAATCCTTTTCTGTTGGCACAGAAACGTTGGTAGTCATGAGTCTGATGTGACATCTCCTGGTCATGAAAGTTGGATCCTGCCCAAGTATATGTTTGGTGAACAGCTGCCTTCCAAACCCTGGTAAGGGACTTCATCACAGGCTGACCCTCATCTATTGTACTCTCATCACTTCTTCAATGGCACTGATCTTATGACATCTATTTTAATAGAGAGACCAATAGAGAGGCATAGCAGGTAGAGAGTACTGACTCACAGTCAGAAAGATCAGAGTTCAAATCCTGCCTTTGGAAGTTATTAGCTGTGTGCCTGAGCAAATCACTCCACCTCTACCCAGATAACTTCTCCCGAGGGTTGCAGAAGAAATAGTGATAGATTTGGAGAAGACTGAGATTCAAATCCTGGCTCTGCTACTTATTACATGGATAACCTTAGGTAAGTCACTTCACCTCCGGACTTTAGTTTCCTCATCTATTAAAGGAGGCAAGACTAGTTGATCTCGGATGGATGATCCTATATTAGTAATCAAGGAGTTAATATGTGACTAGGTAAAGGGAGTTCCTATACCAGGAGTTTCCCAGGCTAACAAAATCATGGGTCCCTTGATGGTTAAGTGTAAAACACTGTGAACTGGAAATCAGCTTCAACTCCTTTCAGAGATCATAGGTAAGTCACAATTTGTCTGAGTTTCGGCTCCTTCATCTGCCAAACGAGAACAGTCCTCTCACTGCTGCCTTACAGAGTGGCTGTGAGGAATGAATCTTGGGCTGAAGAGATGAAGGGAAACATGAATACTTGTCATCCCCATTAGTCACCTACTTGTCCCCTCTCCCCTTTGAGTCTCTCTGAGTTGAGTCATGGTGCCTTATTCACCTTTCTATATATCCTACATTCAGACCAAACATAGCCCTTGTACACAGTGCCTGGCACATAGTAGGGACTTAATAATACCCACAGTGGGTGTTCAGTGTTTGTGAAATTACTCTAAGGCCACGTTGGTGAACCTATGGCACGCCTGCCCCCTCTCCACAAAGGCCTGAGGACATTTCTCACATGACCTACCTCTCTGCCTAGCAGCCCAAGGGGAGCATTTCCTCCCTCCCCTGTCTAGGGTAAGGTGGGGGGCTCACATGCAGCAGTCTCTCTAAGGTTAGCCATCACTGCTCTAAGATAATCAGTGAATGGATGGGATGAATGGAGAAGCAGGTGGCGTGGAAATAATAATTCTATTTGGAGTTCAAAGAGCTCAGCTCAGATCCCAGCTCTTCCACTAACTGAGTGGCCAACCATTTCATTTCTCTGGTCAATCACAGCTTCAGTTAGCTGTAAACTAGACTGGACCAAATGATTGCTAAAGTCTCTTTGATGCCCATTGTACCCAATCCTTTCATCATGACCTCTGGAGCCCCAATTCTATCGTTAATGAGCTGCCTTTCATATTAGAAAAGTCCTCTTCCACTGAAAAAAGACTTGTATCTCTTTTGTGTTTATTTATAGGTGTATCTGTTTTTCCCCCAATAGAATGCAAGCTTTCTAAAGGCAAGAATGGTTTGGTTTTTTCTTTGTATATATCCCCCCTGGTATAGTAAATGCTTAATAAGCATGCTGAATGAACCGATGAGTGAGAGCCCAGGGAGGTGACTGGCAGGCCTACATTGGAACAGCCAGAACCCCTGGGGCAAGCGATAGAAGTGCCCGCCTCCCCTGAAGGCCAGGGACCGGGTCAGACCCAACCAGAGCCAGGGCAGCTGCTGAGTGAATACACAGGCATCGAGGTCTAGGATACCATATGGAAGCCATCTCCAGAGAGGAACCCAGGTCACAGGGTTATAGGATCATGAAATTGAGATCAAAGAAGCCTTCGGAAGTCATCTAGCCCAGGCCTCTCATTGTAGATAGGAAGGGATTGAGGCTGGGGGAAGCAATTTGCCTGGTACCACATGGATTAAAAATGAACACCAGAGCTGGGATTTTGAACCCGGGACTCTTTTCTCTGCATCATCTAATTCCAGAAGACAATTCCTCGCAGAGGAGGGTCGATCCCAGTGTCCCTTGGTTAGGTCCTAGCTCTAGTGTGCAAACAGAACAGGGCTGACCCAGGAAAAGGCATGAGGCTTCCTGGCCCTTTTAGCTAGATAAAAAACTGTGCCCTGTAGACTCATCTACGCTCTCACTTTTTGTATAGTGTTTTCACTCTTTTCTTTCCTTATCAAAGAGGGAAGGGAGGGAAGTGATGGAATCCCCATCTCATCTCTGTTTAACCATAACCATATCCCCGGAAAGAGGGGTTGCAGTTGGGGCCAACAGAGTGGGGGAAGCCAGAACTGGCAAGCTGGAAAGAGCAGAGGCTGCTCTTCAGCTCTCACCTGGAGCTCCCTTCACTGGGGCCCTGTTCAATCCCACCAGCTGCTGAGCTGGAAAATCTGAAGCCCGGGGAGTTTGGGGGTCTGGCTGGAACTGAATCTCCAGTTCCAGGCTCCGCCTTTCCGGCTGGGCTGGACCCCCTTTGGAGGCCCCAGCAGGGGCTGCTGTGGTTTGCTGTGGAATGTCCGGAGCCCCACATCTCGCCTGCTTAATGTCTGGGAAAATGTCAAGCACTCCGGATGGGGTGGGGAGGGATGGAGGGTCGGGGGGAGGCAGGGGAGAGGCAGACAGAGAGGCGCACAGGCCTAGGTGCAGAAAGACATGATTGCAAAGGGGAGTGGGATATGAGACAGACACAAACACGAGGTGCGGCTGAGAAGCAGAGCAGAAGGTGGAGGAAGAAGAGTGGGAGGGACAGAAAGATGGCAAATGAGGGAAGTTGAAGTAGAGAAGCAGAATTGGTTTGAAGACTAGTCTAGAGCTAGAACTGAGGAGTATGGTGGCCTGGTTCTGGGAGGCCTGAGCTCTTCTAGAGACTCAGCTAATTATGGCCACCTCATCCGACGCTTCCAAAGAAAAGACCAAAGAAGACCCAGGAGTCAGATGCTGGCTACGAGATAGTGTAGCAGGTAATGCATTGTTCATGTGTAAGTCAATAGGTAAGAAGGAGAGACGGGAACAGTGCAAAGATAAAGGAATCTTGGAGAAAAGAATGGAGAATTTTAGGATTAGGAGCTCTGGCAGGATTAAATGTCAGAAAACAGTCTAGAACCATCTCAGATCTGACACTAACTAGCTATGTGAACTCAGGCAAGGCATTGCTCTCTGGGCCTTAGTTTCTGTCTCTGCCAAAGAGAGAGATGAATTAAATTATATCTAAGGTCCCTTTCTGGGAAGGTAGATGGTCCAGCAGATAGAGTACTGGGCTTGGAGACAGGAAATCTCATTTTCCTCTGTTCAAATCTGGCCACAGATATTTCCTTAGCTCTGTGACCCTGGGCAAGTCACTTAACCCTGTTTGCCTCAGTTCCTCTTCTGTAAAATGAGGTAGAGAAGGAAATAGCTGACCACTCCAGTACCTCTGCCAAGAAACCTTAAAGGGGGTCACAAAGCAATCACACGCAACTGAAATGACTGAACACACATATACGTCCATTTCTAATCAATGTCTATGATTTGGGGGAAGAGGAAAAATTCAGAATTTTTTTGGGAAAGTGATTGGGAGTGCCTAAGAGGGCAAAAGGCAGATCAGGAGCTCCTCCCTGATTCCTTGTCCTTTTCGGGAGTGAGCTATCTGCCAAGCAATGGTTCCTTTTACTTTTGGTGGAAATTGCTTGTCTAGACAGACTGTCTAGACAGATTAAAGTCTAAGGAAGCCCTTGGGCATGAGTTAAATGTCTTCTAGGGCTAGGAGCTAAAGAGATAAGACCACCACCACTGCCATCAGTTCTCCCACTAGTGCTCCAAAAACAGGGAAAGGAGAATGGAGATGAGTGGAAGAAGAGTGATAGAGAGAGATGAGGGAAGATGAAAAAAGGGGAGTTACTATTCTCAGGTGAAGCCAAGCTATAAGAATGGCTACGTGAATAGATAGCAAGGACAGACCCATAGTAAGTACAGGGGAAATATGGTCAGTGGCAATGTTGGTGGCAGAAGCCCTTTGTAAGGGTAAATTTTCTCCAGTTGTCATAATTAGAGTAGAAGGCACCTCAGAGCTATAAGATCCAAAAGCCCAACGTAGGACCGAATCTTATCAATTGGCCACTACCCCTAGTAATCTGATCAGCCTTCATGAGTATCCCCATTCCTCCCTGATGCTCAAAGGTAGGCACTGATCAATGAATCATTTTCCATGAGGGTCCCCATTCTGCTGGGAACACAGAGACATGATCATTGTCTTCAAATACTTTAAAGAATTGTCATGAAGGGAAAGGACCAGACTCCAAAGGGAAGAATTCGAACCAAGGGGCAAAAGGTAAAGAAGGCAGATTTCAACTCAAAAACATAAAAATTTAAAACTCTTTCTTATTAATTAGACATTATCCATGAATGGGAAATAATAGCCCCTAGGGTCACCTACAATTTGGATCCTTCAGAGATTGTGGGTTCCATGTTGGGAACACTACATACAACCCTCCATGTTAAAAATATAAATTTGGGGGAACAAATAAGCTTGGGGTTATCCTTAGCATTGCTTAAGTTCCCAAATGGAATCCAGCCTAATTTTCTTCTTCCCATACAATTATGGGTCCACTTCATTGTTCATTAGTAGAACCTATCAGGCATGTGTGGGTGTATATACAGAAAAGAAGGGTTGGAGAGGGGAAAGACAGACAGACAGAGAGAGAGGGAGAAAGACAGAAGGGGGAGGAGAGAGAGAGGGAGAGAGAGAGAGAGAGAGAGAGAGAGAGAGAGAGAGAGAGAGAGAGAGAGAGAGAGAGAGAGAGA